>NC_045434.1:142335664-142549628 GCF_002776525.5 Piliocolobus tephrosceles
GAAGGAAGGAAGGAAGGAAGGAAGGAAGGAAGGAAGGAAGGAAGGAAAGAAGGAAAGAAGGAAAGAAGGAAAGAAGGAAAGAAAGGGAGGGGAGGGAAGGGGAGGGGAAGGGAGAGGAGGGGAAGACATCTAAATTTAAAAAGAAGAAGCAAACTTGTCTTTGTTTGCCAGTGACATTTTCTCATGCATAAAAAAGACTCCACCAGAAAACAGCTAGAATTAATAAATTCAGTAAAGTTGCAAGACACAAAATTAACATAAAAAATCAGTAGCATTTTTATACACTAACAACAAACTAGATGAAAAAAAAATCAAGAAACCATCTCATTTTTAATAACATAAAAATGCTTAGGAAAAAATCGAGGAGATAAAAGATCTAAACAGTGAATACTATGAAATATTGATGAGAGAAATTGAGAAGACACAAATAAACAGAAAGATATTCCTGGATTATTGATTGCAAGACTCAATATTGCCAAAATGTCCAAACTACCTAAAGCAAATACCGGTTCAATGCAATCTCAATCAAAATTCCAGTGACAGAGAAAAAATTTAAAAAAAAAAAAAAAAAACAGAAAAAAGAAAACAAACAGAAAAAAATACTGCAATGTATATGGAACCATACAAGAACCCAAATAGCCATAGCAATCTTGAACAAAAAGAACAAAGTCGGGGCACTGTACTACATTATTTTAAAATATACTAGAGAGCTATAGTAGCTATAGTATTAAAAATAACATGGTACTGTCATAAAAACAGATATATCAACCAATAAAACAGGATAGAAAGCCCAAAAACAAAACCACTCATTTACAGTCTATTGAATTTCAAGGAAGATGCCAAGATGAGGAAAGGAGAGTCTCCCCAATGAATGGTGTTGGGAAAACTAGATGCCAACATGCAGAAGAATACATTTGAACTTTTATCTCACACTATGTTAAAAAGAAGCTTAAAATTTATTAAAGACTTAAGAGTAAGACCTGAACATATAAAACTACAAGAAAAAAAATATTTTAAAAACTCTTGACATTGGTGTAGAAAAAATGATTTTTCAGATATAACCCCAAAAGCACAGGTAACAAAAGTAAAAATGGACAAAAAAGATTGCATCAAAATTAAAAGATCTACACAGCAAAGGAAACAATCAACAGAGTAAAAAGACAATCTATGTAATAGAAGAAAATATCTGTGAACCATGTATCTGACTAGGGTTGCTATTAAAAATATGTAAAGAACTCAAACAACTCAACAGTTAGAAAATAAATAACAATGCGAAAAGGGCAGAGGACCTGAATAAACAATTCTCTACAACAACAACAAAAGACACAAAAATGGCCAACAGAAAGGCTCAACATCACTAATCACCAGAGAATGCAAATTAAAACCACATTGAGATATCACCTCAAACCTGTTAGAGTGGCTGTTATTAAAAAATAAGTGTTGATGGGCCGGGCATGGTGGCTCAAGCCTGTAATCCCAGCACTTTGGGAGGCCGAGGCGGGCGGATCACAAGGTCAGGAGATCGAGACCATCCTGGCTAACACGGTGAAACCCCGTCTCTACTAAAAAGTACAAAAAACAGCCGGGCGAGGTGGCGGGCGCCTGTAGTCCCAGCTACTAGGGAGACTGAGGCAGGAGAATGGTGTAAACCCGGGAGGCGGAGCTTGTGGTGAACTGAGATCCGTTCACTGCACTCCAGCTTGGGCGACAGAGCGAGACTCCGTCTCAAAAAAAGAAAAAAAAAATAAGTGTTGATGAGGATGTGGAGAAAAGGGAACACTTTGTATAGTGTTGGTGGATATGTAAATCAATATAACCATCATGGAAAACAGTATGGAAGTTTCTCAGAAAATGTAAAATATAATTGTATGATTCAGCAATTCTGCTTCTGGATATATACTCAACAGAACTGAAAACAGGATCTTGAGGAGATATTTGCATATCGACATTCATTGCAGCATTATTCCATTATTCACAATAGCCAAGATATGAAATTGGCCTAAGTGTTCATTGTTGGATTAATGGATAATCTAGTGTGTGTGTGTGTGTATATATACATATGTATATATACACATGCTATCTTTTTATTTCCTTCTTTATATACTCTATCCAGCATATAGAAAGAAGGAAATTCTGCCATTTGAGACATCATATAGAAATTCTGCCATTTGTATCCAGTATGCAGAAAGAAGGAAATTCTGCCATTTGAGACAACATGCATAAATCTGGAGGACATTATGATAAGCAAAATAAGCCAGGCACAGAATAACGATTACTGCCTGATGTCATTTATATGTGGAACCTGAAAAAGTTGAACTCACAGAAGCAAAAAATGAAATGGTGGTTACCAGGGGCTGGGTGAGGGGCAATGGAGAGATGTTGGTCAAAGGGTACAAAGTTTGTTAGATAGAATGTAGATGTTCTGGAGATCTATTACACAGCATGATGATTATAGTTAATAATAATTCATTATATAGTTAAAAATTGCTAAGAGAATACATCTTAAATATTCTCAACCCCCCAAACAAGTATGTGTGATAATAGATATGTTAATTAGCTTGATCTGATAATTTTACAATATATATATATATTACAACATCAAATTGTACACCAGAAATACATTCAATTTTATTTGTCATTTATACTTTAATAAAGCTGGAAGGGGTAAAAAGAATGTAATCAAATCCAAAAAGGAGATCAGAACAGGGATTGATAGTCAAATCTGTCAATCAGCAAACACTCATTGAAATGCTACTACATGCTATTTACAGTACATATAATTGATAAGTGTGTCTAACATCAACATTCATATATATCAGAGCATCATTTTATCCATTCATTAATTCAACAAATATTTCTTCTCACATTGGATTATTTAATGTAGATACTATCATGAACGGAAACACACATTCTTCACATGACTTCAACATACAATCTAGTATAGTGACAGATATTTATCAACAAACCACACTAAGGTAAATTTATGCTGTGAGAGAGATGAGAGGAAGAAGTACATTGTTCTATTAAAGTATGCATTAGAAAAACAAATGCATTTGAGAAGGTTAGGAATGTTTCTTTAAAGATATTATTGCTTTGGAATTAAAACAGAGTAAGAGTTAATGAGATGAACAGATTTTAGGGACTAAGAGATGCAGTGGAAAAAGAGGGACATGTAAAACCTCTGGCAGGAAGAATCCTGGAACTTTTATCAAGCAAAAGGGGCTTGCTGCTGAATATGCTAGAAGCCAATACTATACCAGGTTTTTGAGGACAGAAAAGCTTTATATTCAAAGTCCACTTCCAAGGAGACAGGAGTCAAGCTCCAAGCTGTCTCCCTGTGCTGGCTTCAAGACTGTATTTTTATTAGAAAGGGTTCAGGGGTTGGATTCTGAGATTATCAGGTTATTGGTGGAAGGAAAGGAGAGGTCTGGAAAGTCCTTGTGCGGGCACAGTTACATTTTTTATGCTAACTCATTTGCATGTGCAAATTCTGGAGGGAGTTGGTATGGAACATGCAATGAAAATTCAAGCTACGATGTCAGCAAGCTACTTCTGCACAAACTCCAGTTGGCCAAACTGATTTCAGCCAGTTATTTTATCTCATAAGTGGAGGGAGTTTCAGTGTTTTAGCAAGTTGTTTCCTTTCTTATCCACCATTCTGCAAACTCAAGAATTTCTATTAGTCACTGGTTGCTTTAACTCTTTGGGACATGGTTTCAGAACTTCTCCCAAATTGGATAATTAGAAGCTATTTAACCAAATGCCAGAAAGGGAGGAAAAAAAGAACCATAATTTTGTTAGCTTAAGTTCTCAGACCTTTGAGCAGTGTTAGTGTTTAAATATTCCTTTTTGGCACAATCAACATTATGGTGCTTTTACTATCCAATAGCAACAAAGGAGGATAAGATTAAGACTCAAACCAAGATCAACAGAAGATCACATCTAATGCTAGCCAAACACAGCTGGCATTATGATCTTGGTTCTCACCATCCAGTCATGTCTAGGAATTGCTAATTAAAAAATAACAATTCCTAAACTATAGAAGGATTTATGATATAATTAAACCGTTTATTAATATCTTCTTTGTGTATTCTTACCAACTAAACACACTTTTAAATAATTATCTTTGAGTGAATTTCATAAAGCTATATAATGGAAAAGATGCGTCATGACTTCATAATTCATAATATTATTGGGAGAGTAGCAAATTATCAATGTCTCACTTAAAGTATGTTGAAAATATCACAAGAATTTCTGCAGGCTGTTGCTCCTTCCTAAGACTGAGAGTCCAAATTAAAACTCTGTGTCAGACACATTTAGGGGTTTTATAAAGCTGTACACTATGCAGACTCAGGGCATAGAATGCCCAGCATAGACTCGACTTATTCCCTCTCTCTTCAATTGTGACATAAATCACTCACTGTCGTCAGTTGAGTATTCCTATGCACAGAGTGGTTCCAGGAGGGGTAGTAGTAAGATGCTTCAAGTCAGGCTTCCCTAATGGTGTCCATCCAACCCAGCGAAGTTTCATAGGTACTTTTCAAACCACATGGTGGAGCCGCATGCTTCTGCTAATGACACTCTCTATCAGCTATGTCAATTCTTTCCTTAGCTTTTATCCAAAGCCCAGAAGAAGCAGATCTTTTGCTAGAGAGAAGTGTTCCTCTCTCCCCTTTATCACAGACGGTAGGGAAGCATAATGGTCTTTCTTCAGGCACTCTGCACTCTCCTCAAAAGTCACCATCTTTTATTTCCCAGTCTTCCCTTTACATAATCAAGTGAATGATTCTGCTGAAATGACTGTATCATCAACTTTTGGCAGGCCCCAGAGATGGTAGCATCTCTGATCTTGGAATATGAGGTAACAACTTTTAGAGTCATGCTGTTTACTGCTTTAACTTTAAACAAATGATTTTAGGTTTTACATTGGCACTCAAATACCAACAGGCAATTGGACATAGTGTCTTGCTATTTTAGTGAATCCCCCGAATATTACTTTTAATGCTTTTCTATAAGTGACAAAAAGTCACCCCTCCTGTTAGTTGGATCAGTAAAATTAACATAATTCAGAGCTTTGGAAACAGAAGAGTAGATAGATTTCACGTTCCAGTTCTCTTATTGCCTAAATGCCTTCCTGTAAAGAAACAACAGCAACAAATATAAACAGACAACTGTTTACAGGATCCCTGAGATGTCCTTGATAAGAATTTGTATATTGTTCTTATTTTCAACATTGAAGTTTATTTGCTGTCTTGTTCATCTCTTGTAAACATCAAGATATTTTATTATTGCTCTTAAATTCAATCTGAAAGTATTTATTTTTCAGTAGGGTAATTTATCAATCCAAATTATGAACATAAATGAGTAACACTTGTTGAGCTCTTACTACGTTGCAGGCACTGTTTTAAGCATGTTACATGTTTTAGGTAATCCAGTCTTCACCAGAAACTTTTGATGGCACTGTTGTGTATTTTTTTTTTTACTCCTGTAGTTTGTGAGGCAGGAGTGTTACAGCTCTTTTATTCCCCCTGTCCATAGATCAGAGAGCAGGAGAGTTACAGCTCTTTCATTCCCCTCCCACAGTTCAGTGAATTCCAGACTCTTGTCTAGTGACTAAGAGGAAGAAGGTACGTGGACACTGGAAAAGAGTTAAGGCAGAGTAGAATTTATTGAGCGAAAGTAAAGCTCTCGACAACTAGGGGAGACCTGAAAGTGGGTAGCCATCTGTGAGGCTGAGTCCAGGTTTTTTTATGGACTTAGAATCAGGGAGTGTGTTCTGATTGGTGTATGTATGGGCTTGGAAAAGGTACCACTCCAATAGTTAAAGGGTACCATTCAGAAAAATCAAATCAAGAGATAGCGGGTAAGACAGGGATGGAAGTTCTCACTCTGGTCCATGGATTCTATCCACAAATGGTAGCTCTGTTTCTAGGCATTAGACTGTCCTTGGCTTGAAGGTCGAGTTTCATTAAGGACGTATCCCTGTCTGTCTAGGAATTTGTCTCCTATCGCTATTAGTACCATTACATTTTTCATATTAAAGATGCAAATCAAGGCTTAGATGTATTAAGTAACATTCCCAAGGTCACAACTAGAAAGGGATACAGCCAGGATCCAAAACTATACATTGTGCTTCAGAGCACATTCTGACTATGAAACTCATAATTAATGTGGACAGTCATATTTTATACACAAATAATATCTAACACAATTACACAAATACATATACCAGTTATAGAGTCATAAGATATCATTATAACTGATGTTTTTCTTTTTATGTCTCTTTTATGTTTTATGATCTTAGATCTCCTTTTTTTTTTTTCTATGTTTTAGGCATTTTATTACATAGTTTTTGTAGGAATCTTTAGTTTCAGGCAGAATCCTGGCTGGACCAGTTAGTAGTTGATTCATTCTGAAATGTTTCTGCTGCAAGTAAGAGACAACACAATTTAAACTGATCTACACAATAAAAAGGATTTGTTGGCTGGTGTAACTAGGCAGTATAGAGATAGGGCAGACTATAGGCGTGTTCCATCATGGACTTGGCTTCCATTTTCCAGGATTCTCTCAACTCTGTCTCCCTGCATGTTTTGGTTCTACCTTCATAGTGGCTTTTCTGAAAGCTACCAAAGCTTTCCAGGGGGATCAGATCTTCATGTTTTCCTTTGCATAGAGAGTTATGGAATGTGTCTCTTCCAATCACAATGAAATGAAACTCATAATTTTTTCAATAATTGGGTCATCACTTTCTGTGACCAAGGTGAAAGAATTAACTGATTGGCTTGGGCAAGGAAGAATATTTGAATCAACAACAGCTGTAAAATGGGTCTGGTTACACTAATTAACTTTAAATGAATCAGAGCCCAGCCTGGATTAAGGGTGGAATAAATTTCAGCCAAATCTCATGGCTTCTACTTCATGAGGCAGGGTAGAAAATTCATCAGGGAGACACTATAATGCCATCCACAGTTGCTTTGTGATTTTCAGTCTTAATTGCTTCATCTTTATAGTAAAAATGATCATGGACCTTATCTTATTTGGTTGTTGTGATCTAGTAAAAGGTCTTAGGATGATCTAGTATGTAGTATCACTCATGGAAATGTTATGGTGACAATGATTATCAACAATGCATTCAGTTTGTTTTTAAAAACCTTTACCAGCTTTTGTATCATATTTTTCTTGTAATAGCAGTCTTTCTTTTTCCCTCTCAGAAACCTTAGTTCTGAATTTTATTTATTTATTTACTTATTTATTGGAAACAGAGGCTGGAGTGCAGTGGCAGGATCATGGCTCACTGCAGCCTCTAACTCCTGTGCTCAAGGTATCTTCTTGCCTCAGCCTCCTGAATAAGTTTGGGCTATAGGCGCACTCTGCCAGGCCCAGCTAATTTTTAAAACTTTTTTTTGTAGAGAAGGGAGTCCTGCTATGTTACCCAAGCTGTTCTCAAACTCCTGGCCTCAAGCAATCCTTTCGCGTCAACCTCCCCAAATTCTAGGATTACAGGCGTGAGCTACCATGCCTGGTCTCAATCTTTTATTCCAATTTTCCCAAATCTTTATCTTCCTAATTATGCATTTATCTAAATAAATGTGAAATGCTGTCATCGGTTTCCATTTTTATAAGATAAGAAAACTGAATCACTTTTTTTCTTCAATCTACTGTACTTTTCCAAAGTTGCAGAATTTGTATTTCTATTTTGTCTTTTTTTTTTTTTTTTTTGCTAATCTGAAGTTAAAATCCAGATGATGGCCATCAATGATCATTACTTACATGATATAACTGCTCTTTGAAGAACCCTTTTTAAAAAATTTGTATTCAGGCATGCAACATTATTTAAACTGTAAAAAAGCATTTTAGCCTTTCTTATTAAGCCGCAGTTTCTTTTTTTGCGTTGTATTTTACTTGAAACACTTTCCAAACCATATCTCTTTTAATGGTAGTTCCAAAAACACTCCCCCCCCCCCACAATCCCTGTATCTGTTTATAGTAGAAACAAACTTACAGTGGAGAAACATGACAAACACTACTTCAGTCAGGTAAAGAAGGTCATTAATAGCAGTGATAAGTCATGCTGATAGTTTGTATCCTTGATACACACCACATGATAGGAATGACACTTAACCCTTGGGGTCTTCTTACCCAAAACCCATAACCCCATTCTAAAAACAAACAAATTCCAATTCCAATTGAGGAACATTCTATTTAAAAATGTAAAAAACAAACAAACACAAAAATCCTTACTAGTACTCCTCAAAATCGTCTTAGTCACTAAAACCGAAACCAAAAATTCTGAGAAAATGTCACAGCCAAGAGGAGCCTAAGGAAGCATAATGACTAAATGTCACGAATTCTGGATGGGATCCTGGAACAGAAAAAGAACATTAGGTAAAAACTAAAGTGTGAACTTTAGTTAATAATAATAAATTGATACTTTGTTTTATTAATTATAACAAATGTATCATACTAATATAAAATGTTAATAATAGGTGTTTGTGGGTATGTAAAGTCTCTGTACTAGTTTCACAATTTTTCTGTGAATCTAAAACCAGTCTAAAATAAAAATGTTATTTTAATAAGATTCCATGAAAATATCACTTTCTGTAGTTTCCTTCTATAAAGATTACTATAATACTGTATCTGAATCATTATTGCAAATATTTGAGCATTAAAGTCAAGCCAGAAGTCCTCAGGTTGCAATTGGTATACATTTGCAAGTGATATTTTCCACTTAAAAAATAAGCTTAACCATTTACATTTGGTTTCTTGAGCAAATGAGAGCATGAAAATTCTTCAGAGTGTTGGCTTCAGAAGTGGACCATTAGAGTGAATCTTAGGATTTATGTGGGAGCTGCAAGGCATATATTCCTCTTTCCTACTGGATTTAAATCTAAGACACTGTGGATCGAGCTGCTCTACCTAGCTCGCAAGAGGACAGGCACAAACAGAGGTGAAAGGAAGGCGCCCTAGCAGAAGAAAATGTTACTAATGATGTTGTTTATGCCCCTGAGGTCAGATTATGTTTGAAGTCAACCCATGGTCTTCTCATTTCTATGAACCAACAAATTCCTTTATTTTTCTTTTTTGCAAAAATTAGCTTAAACCCCTGCCTACAAAAGTCTTAACTGATAGAGATGCATAGTTCAGCAAGAGAAATAAGTTAAATTCATTGCTGCATACTCTTGTCATAAAAATTTGGTCATTTCCATATTTAATAACGTCTATACATATTTCTCACTTTTCTCTCTTCATTTTTCTTTCTTCTTTTTAAATTCTATTATTTCTAATGTAGAAAAGTTGATTTTTCCTTTGCTGTGCTTGTATCTCATCTTCAACTCCAAAATTATTACTTAGGTATTTTTCTAAACAAAAGCAGAGTGACCTGAAATAACTTGTGGTGCCAGCTGTTAAGACGTTGCATTTTTCACCTTGTTTCTCACTATGCATAGTTGTTGATTTAGTTGTTCACATCTCCCAATAAGCTCTAAAGTCCTTGAGACCAGAGACCTTGTTATATTTGAGTTTTGACAGAATATACCACATTTCCTGACACATCTGACAAATAATACTTGTTTAATTGAAAAGATATTTAAACAGATTTGGTTTTGCTGTGATATTGCTGTCATTATCTCTCTAAAAGAAAATAATCTGTTTTATTCTGAATGAAATATAGTATTGAGGCTAAAAATTTCTACAACTTCAACAACTCTAAAATCTATGAATCTAACAGTTTTTTTCAGCTAGCTTATTTTCCTTTAGCTGCAGTTTGGTGACTATAGTTTTATCCAAGCCAAAAGAGTCAATTTCTCTCTATTCGCCATTGTACTTACAATGCAAAAACACTGAAGATTCCAAGAATATTCTTAGAACAACATATGCAGTACTATTCGCTTGTTAGCTCTAATCCTTCCAGCACCAACATGGAAAATGGAAACGCTATCAATGTCCTGCCTCATAGTTTCCATAAGATAAAAATAAAAATGCTCATTCAGGAAAAACATAATCCTTACTGATATTGAAAGAGAAGTTAATTTAATTCAATGCCTCTTTCTGGGAGGTGGGTAGAGAAACAAGGGGTAATTTAATGAATATTTCTGTTAGCATTCCTAGACCGTTTAAAAAATATAACAAAATAACCTGCTGGCATTAAACGAAACAAATGGGGAAAAAAATATACCTAAGTATTTGATTTGATTTCACAAGCTCTGAATTCTGACAAACTAGATTCCCACCTATGCACCCCTGGGCAAACTGGCTGACATCTACATACCTTGTTTCCCTTACCTATAAAATTGAAAAATCATTGCATTTGCCTTTTAGTTTTACTGAGAAAAGTAAATAAAAAGCATGTGAGCTAACACAATAAAGTGCTTAGAGTAGTATCTTTTAACAGTTACTGTTTGATATGTGTTTAGGCAGTACCTAACGTGACTTAGAACAAGCATGTAGATTTCTGATTATTTAACTTAATACCAAAGTAGATTTTTAAATGCTTAGAATGGTATTTACAGTGTTTAAAAATAATTTCTTTATTTTGCTGGTTGCTAAATTCTCAGTGTCTTATTCTACTAATGTGCTTACAGATGTTCCAGAGAAGCTGTGGTATATGCACAGATTTCCTACATGTAGCTTCTGTTCAAAAGTTCATTTTATTCAGAGTGTTTACGAGAACAGAAATTCTTAGAATACATTTAGAACTTTCTCACCTAGATAAATGGATAGACACCTTACCCTTCATAAAATCCTTCAAAGATCTTGTTTCCCTCAGTGTTTAAGCACTGAATTGAAGGTAATTCAAGATCAATTGAATTTAAGTAACATAGTCTATCAGGTGTTTTACCATAAAAATGATGCACTTGATTAGTCAGTAAAATTTTAGGTAGGATAACCATTTTTTTTTATGAAAAGAATGATAAGACTTCTCTATTCTGACAAAAGGAGAACCAAGGAGTATCTATAAATTGGGCCAGAATTTGCCACATAATATAGTTTAGATTTTACTCCAATAACCAAAGAAAACAAACAAACAACAACAACAACAACAACAACAACAAAAAACATGGCAAAAGGTCCATGACAAGGACAAGAAAATCAGGAAGGCAGTGAGGCAGAGAGACATGAGGAATCATTGGATGTGCAGGGTGAAGAATGGGTAGGAAAATGACCTTGTCATTGTTATGAACTCCAGGCCTGACCCTGAATATAAAACAGGTCACATTTGTGTTAATATTTTTCTCTTTTCTTATTCTATACAAATTTTGCTCCACATTTGGGTGCCTTCATAGTCAGTTCTATGATGGATTGATTTCTTGCTGGTGGCATCCCATTTAGGCTTCACTCACAGGATAACCTGTTTTTAGCTCAATTCCTCCTGATTGGCTAACCATAAATAAAGAAATGCAAACTGAAAATAGATAATGGTTTAAAGCTGTGATTCTCAAACTCCTGTGTTTTGCTATTCAAAGTGGAGCCCATGACCCAGGGATATTGGCCTCATTTGGGAGCCTTTTAGAAATGTTGAATCTCTGGCTTCAACCCAGATATATTCTGTCATAATCTACATTTAACAAGATATCCAGGGGATTTGTATGTACATTAAAGTCTAAGAAGCAGAGCTTATTAAAATTCAGTTTTTGAGCTGCACACCCAGAGATTCTAATTCAATAAATCCCCAGTAGTGTCCGGGAATTTGCAACCAAACAAATACCCTAGTTGATTAGAATGCTAGTTGGCCTGAGACAACACTTTCAGAAACATGAGCTTATTGAGAGAGTCATCCTAGGTGTATTAAAATAAATAAGAGCTCCTAGAAACAGCCTTTTAAGCTACCATGGTGTGTATGATATTAGCTGAATGGGGGTTATATGTTTAGCTGACTGCTTTTTTGATGTGCCCTGTACTTTCTGCATTGTTGATGCAGAAAGCCAACTCAGGGGTGGTGGGCATTGTGGACCCAGCTTCAGTCTCTGCAAGTGTGCAATCTACTTTGATGGAATCTCTCACATGCATTTTATTTAGCAAAAAAGAAGGCTCATGGCAAAATGGGAGAAAAGCTTGAAATAACATTCAGCACCCTAAAAATCCCATTTTTAGGTACACCTCTATATTTACTCTGATATTTTTCCTTTTATTCTATCTTTTCTCTTTCAGCTAATCTATGAGAGACTCAGAAAAGCTCTTAGTTAAGCAATGGATTCAATACTTCCTTTATCATAAAAAAAAAATGGTTTAGTCATGAAAGTAACATAGAGAGAAGGAAGAAAAATTTCCTCCAAAGTGCTGTAAAAATATGACACTATTAGTCCCTAGTTCCAACCCCACCCCAAAGCAAATTAAAACAGCAATTCTCATTCACTACCAACAGAAACATAAATTGATACAACCTTTCTGGAAAGCAATTTGGCATTACATTTCAAAAATCTTAAAATGTTCATACTCTTTAACCCAGCAATTCCCTCTAACATAATTTTTCCTAAGGTGATGTGAGCAAAGATTTATGTACAAATAATTTCATGACTGTTATTTGTGGGACCAAAAAAAATGGGATATTACCTTATATTTAATAATAAAGGAGTGATTAAATGTTATGGTAGACATATGATTAGGACATGAACAATTATGTAAAATGATTTAAGGTAGTCAATGACAGACATGGTAATTAGCAAGCAAAAAGCTAAACAATGTCTGCTCTAAATGAGAGTATAAAATCCTTGAATGTATATAGACAGGATAAAGCAGAATGCTGTAGTGGAAAGCACACAGGGTTCATTTCAAGAACTGCATTCTAGTCCATGCTCCAGGTTGTACAAACCGCAACACTAACTCTAGCTATTTATTAACTATGAGACTAAATTTTCTACCTGAATAATGGGAATAGAATTAATCTTAATTATTTTGTGTCTATGTGTTTGTGAACATCAGAACATTCATCTATGAAAGTTCATTTTAACTAGTGTTATGTAAATGTATTAATTATGTAATAAAGATGATAAAGGTTTAAAGCCCAGAGAGAAAAGTCTAGGTTGCTGATAGGAAAGTTCTTGCAAGTGATATTGGAAACCAGGAAAAAGCATGAAGATACCATTTTATTACAGTATTCCTAGACTTATTAGGGAGATGCATTATAGAACTAGTCATGTCAGGCAAAATATAGCAGTAGCAGATGGATTTGGGTAGACAAGACGGAAGGAAGAGTAGGAAGTGATGATGAAGAAGCAACACAATCCACCTGGAACAGACAAAACTTCAAGGAATTTTCCAAGATTTCTTAACCTTTATTGTATTTTATTGCTAAGAATAGTTCAGAGTAAACTGGTACTAGTAGCTGCCCTAGAGTCATATTTAACAGACTTATTTGTGAGGTTGTTTGTTGTGTTGACCAATTAACAAAAAAAGAAAAGGCTTTTTCTACATGCTCGATAGCACGGAGTATCAACTGAAGCCCTCCTATTGGAAATCTCCAACTACATATTCTTATATTAAGGCTGAATTATTTTCTAAAGTACAGAAAGTTTAGAGTTTGTGTGTGTATGAGAAAGGAAAACAGTAACAACCTAAATGTTAAATAAAGGATGATCATTTATTAGTTTTCAAGAAGGACGAGAAAAAAATGGAAAGGTGGTCATTAATATTTTTGTTGGATACATTGAGTACATTAGAAAAATGTCATGTATGTAAAAGTACATTTTAGTTAAGTTATAATTTTAAAGCTAATAGAATTGTAAGCTTTCTTCCATGAAAAGGAGAGGAAATGAATACATCGCATACATGTTAAATTTTTATTCTCAGGAGTAAAGAGAAAGGAACACATTTTTAGTTAAGTTATAATTTTAAAGCTAAAAATTTATTTTTAGTTAAGTTATAATTTTAAAGCTAAATAGAATTATAAGCTTTCTTTCATGAAAAGGAGAGGAATTGAACACACTGCGAACATGTTAAATTTTTATTCTCAGAAGTAAAGAGGAAGGAGGGAAGGAAGGAAGGAAGGAAAGAGGAAGGAAGGAAGGAAGGAAGGAAGGAAGGAAGGAAGGAAGGAAGGAAGGAAGGAAGGAAGGAAGGAAGGAAGGAAGGAAAAAAAATTCAATTGTACAATATTAAAGCTAAAAGAGGAGAATCAAAGGAAATGGCAAACAAATCTCATTCACTTTAAAAGTCGAGATGGAAGGAAAGAAGAAAAGGAGAAACAGGTCAGATATTTATCCTCCCACTCTCGCCCTGCTTTAGCTCTTCTGGTGATTGATTGCTTCATTCTCAGGCCATAGCTTCTGTCAGCTGCCCGTTTCTCAGAGCCCTGACTGCCAATCAACTCTGAGAACCCTATTTCCTAGGAATCTTCAGGCCAATAACCTCTAATGGCTTCCTATTGTTACTTCTTTAGTCTCTCAACATCTCTGATTTGTTCCTCATCACTGCCCACGCCTCTATTATTGTACCTTCATTACGAATCCTTTCCAGTGGCCGGGCGCGGTGGCTCACGCCTGTAATCCCAGCACTTTGGGAGGCTGAGGCTGGTAGATCATGAGGTGAGGAGATGGAGACCATCCTGGCTAACAAGGTGAAACCCCGTCTTTACTAAAAAAATACAAAAAAAAAATTAGCCAGGCGTGATGGTGGGCGCCTGTAGTCCCAGCTACTCAGGAGACTGAGGCGGGAGAACCGCGTGAACCCTGGCGGAGGAACTTTCAGTGAGCTGAGATTGCGCCAGTGCACTCCAGCCTGGGCAACAGACTGAGATCCCGTCTCAAAAAAAAAAAAAAAAACATAAAATAAAAAATAAATCGTTTCCAAATCCTAGCAGAGTATATTAACTCCTTGTAGAACTTAACTGATATAACCATTTTATGTGCATCTCCAGAAAGTATCATTCAAATCACAGTTTTCGCAAGTGGCACACCTTAAGCTGTTCCAGGAGAAATTTTAAAGGTTTTAAATTGTCATTCAAAAATACGCCAAAGGCTGGGCGCAGTGGCTTACACCTGTAATCCCAGCACTTTGGGAGGCCGAGGTGAGCGGATCACCCGAGGTCAGGAGTTTGAGACCAGCCTGGCCAACACGGTGAAACCCTGTCTCTACTAAAAATACAAAAATTAGCCGAGTGTGGTGGTGTGTGCCTGTAGTCCCAGCTACTCCGGAGGCTGAGGCAGGAGAATCATTTGAACCCAGAAGGCAGAGGTTTCAGTGAGCCAAGATTGCGCCACTGCACTCCAGCCTGGTGACAGAGCAAGACTCTGTCTGAAAAGAAAAAAAAAAAAAAAAAAAAAAAAAAAACGCCAAAAAAAACTCAACCAAACAAAAACGAAAAACTAGGAATAAAAGGATGAATAAATAAGATCGTATAATTTTTAAAAATGCTCTAAAGTGATATAAATCTATAAACTGCAATTGTGTTGACATGGATGAATTTCAAAAAGAAAAAACTTAACAAAAGAACCAAATCACAGAAAAATAAATATAGTATGATTCCCCGCTTATTTAAATTTCAAAATATATACCACTAAACAATAAAATATCAGCATACAACAGAAAGATAATCAAGGGAATTGTTGATACAATATTGAGTATAATGGTTACCCATGGCATTAAGGATCAAGGGCCACTGAGGGGTGTTTAAAGCACTGATTATATCTACTTCTTGCTGCTGGGTATGTTTTAATTGGATTTGTTTTATATTTATTAAATACATGCTATAGATACTATATTGGCTTATAACATAGAAATGCATTTTCCACAACTACAAAGACTTAGCATCTTTTCCTTTATTTTTGTATTTATTTTGAGACAGGTTCTCACTCTGTTACCCAGGTTGGAGTCCAGTGGTGCAATCACAACTCACTGCAGTCTTGACTTCCCAGGCACAAGTGATACACCCACCTCAGCCTCCCAAGTGGATGGGACCACAGGCAGATGTCACCACACCTGGCTAATTTTTTTTTCTATTTTTTAGAGATGTGGTCTTACTATGTTGTCTAGGCTGGTCTTAAACTGCTGGGCTGACGAGATCCTTCCACTTTGGCCTCCCAAAATTCTGGGATTAGAGGCGTGAACCACCACACCAGGCCAGGATATTTTTTACAAGTAAGAAAAACATATAAACTTTTGTCAATTGTCTTCTTTAAGTAATTTTTATTCCATTAAATTTTCCTAGAGTTTTCAACTATTTTATCTATACTTTGATAACTGTGCTCTTTATTATACTAACTTTTCTCTACTGTTTATCCATTTGAGTACCACATTGCTTTTTAAAATTGCAAATTACTTTCTGAAATAAGTATGTAAGAAACAAAAATATAATGCAAAGATTAAAAGTATTTGTTATGCAAAATTATCACCTAACTAACTAGATTTTTGAATATTTAAATTTAGCTTGCTTCTATATGACTGGCAAATTTATTGAGAATATGCCTTGTTAATAATCATTACATATATCTGTTGTAACTTGTTCAAGCTAACAAGGGAAAAAGATAATAACAGTGACTAGTAAAACAACTGAAAAGAAATTAAGGGTTAACCTACTAAATTGTAATTTTAACTTGGTTTGATGTACTTATGCATGAATTATGTGTCTTTATACATACATTATGTATTTATACAATTATTAATTAATTCAACAAATATTAAGTAATACTATTTTTTATGCACCTTACCGAACAAGAGTATGCTAAGACCAATCATGGTAGAAGGGAATATGTCTGAAGATATGGTATGTATTTGTATAGAATAAAGTGATACCCAGGTCTTTTACTCTTGGTGTGTGTTTTTCTGGAATAGTCAATTCCAACTACAGCACTAGGTACAAAGTTATGATTAAGGCATGGCTTAGATTGTCTATTCCTTGGTCATAGAAAATGTTGACAGTTGAACACATGCCCCAACCAGAGAAAAGAGATTACAATGACTGTTTTGTTCAGACTCAGACTGTTTTGGTCAGAAAGCTCAAGAGCTTTCTAACATTGGGTTTAACCCTGGAAGTGCAGGCTTAGACCTGCTTACAGTCTCTGCTATCACGTGGCACTTGGATATAAAACCAACATGATGGATAGGTGAATCAAAATATGGAGGGAAATGGGTTGTAGTGATTTCATGTTAGCCTCAGCATTAAGCCTTCCTTGTGATTTAAGTACACCAACAAGAATGTTTTTGTTGTTAGCCAGTTTGAGTTTGTTTTCCCTTCACTGCCAACCAAAGAAGTCCTAACTGATAGTATAATACAGAAATAATAATTTTTATTAAATGCATTGTGTATATTCCATGTAAGTTTAAAAGGACCCACATCTCGAAAAGTATGATGTCATTTGAAGAAACAATTTATGCAGCATAGAAAATATAAATCCATAAGCAAACACTTTCTAGAAATAAATATTCAGAAACATCCTGTATAATGCCACATGGCAAATCATGAAATGACGGACCACATGATTTTTGTCTGTGTCATGTAATCTACAAAATTTATCAAAGAGTTAAAAATAATAAAAGAAGGTGTGGAATAAATTTAATGGCTATGATCAATGACTTTGAAACCTGCCCAACCCAATGGGAAGGACTTAACTCTGTCTGTGCTGCACTTGAACAGATTCCTTTGAATTTCAGTTTCCCTATTTGTAATCAAGTGATGATAAAGTTGTTCTCAGCCTTTGAGTTTGTACACATAAAGTACACACGGCAATGCTAATCATGTGTGGCAGCCACTACTATAAGGTACTTGGTAAATCTTCACTTCCTCTTTTCTTGCCCTCAGTACTGCAAGCACATGATATTCTTACATTGATAAGAAATCTTAGAACTCATTCACTCTTTTCATTCTTTAACTTCTCCCAACACACCACTCATCCACTATTCCAAACTGGTTAAGCTTTCAAAACATACTTGTGGAAATACGTTTAAATGTGAAATTCCTTAAAAATATATTGAGAGCTCACATAAAACTGGTAGAATCAGAAGGATATGCCTTCTTAAGGATAAATACGGATTAAGCTGTTTGAAGTGAAGAGTACATATTTCTCCAGAGGAAGCAACTTCACAGCGGGGTGCTCAAGATGCTGATAGCAGGCTGAGGGCTGTTAAACCACATTAGTGATATGGAAAATGTAGTAGATAGTGAGGTGTTACATTTCTGCTGATCACCAAGAACTATTTAGGTTAGTGAAAAAACATGCAGATTATGAGGAAATCCAGAAGGATCTAATTAAACTGGATGATTGGACAATGTGATGACAGATTAAATTTAGTGCTGATAAGTACAGGGTAATGCATATTAGGAAACATAATTTAAACTTTCCATCCACACCAATAGGTTCAGAATTAGTTTGAACCTCTTAGGGAAAGCATTTAGAAGTCATTATGCAGAGTTCGATGAGAAAGCTGCTCAATATGCACAAGCATTTAAAGTGGCCAATAGCACACTTTTAGGTAATAATTTGAGCATGTGGAATGATATGAAAACTATTAACATGAAATTACATCAATCAATGGTGTTCTCATACGGGGTTGTATTTATTTTAGGCACTTTATTAGAAAACACTAAGAAATAATTGGCAATGTGTTCCATTGTTAAATTAAAAGTAAGCAAATAGTTTGTGTATTTGTTTAGGAATACAATAGCAGCAAGACAAAGTATTAAGAGGCACAAAAACTAATGGGTGGTTCAGCAAAAATCTTCTTTGGACATTCCTTTTCAATAACTACTAAAATATGAAGATAAGATGACATTGGGGGAACTCAAATCTACATTTTAACTGCAATACCTTTAATATGACTCAAAATCAATCTGTAATTCACTAGTGAAGTAAATCATTGAGGCAAATAGCTCAGCACGATTCACAGGGATTAGGTATTTATATGACTATGAATAACATTTGCAGCTACACTAGCTATCTACACTAGATTCAGATGCCACAGCATATATCAATCCTTTTGCTCCAGGGCTTAGAGAAATCATCTAGGAGGGCCAGAGAAATTTTGTTTTCCCCAGTTTGATAATAAAATTCATAAATGACTGGAAACGAAGTGTAACAACTTCATCATTACATTATTTATTTTAAAGAATACGCTTCAGATGTTGGTTCTATGTGAATCTGTGTTTTAAAACATTATGCAGTGATACATTTTATAAAGGAATAAAATTGCTAAAGCATGCACTGCTGAACTAGTTACAGGGACCTCAGTAGAATTTTTAATTAAAAAAGAACTAAATAAACATAAATGTTAAAAGTGCATTAGCATTATTTTCACATTTCACGTATTCAATAAATGGGTACTGAGCATTTACTGTGTTTCAAAAAGTATAGAGGGCACGAAGGCCACTACATAAATAAGATCCCAGCCCCTGCTTTTTTAATCAGGCATATCATAAAGCAAAATATAAGCAGTTATTTAAAATAGGTACATCTTCATGTTCTCAGTACAGTGATGGAATATTTACACAGTTGGAATATAATGAATAGACTAGTCGAGCTTACTTTGGAAGGGGATATCAGAAAACTTTAGAGAAAAAACAATGCTTGAGATGAAAGTTGAAAGATGGAAGAATTTTCTACCAAAAGAGGAAAAACAGCATTTAGGTCTGAGAAAGCAGTCAGAGAATAAAACACAGAAATCAGGTGTGGCAGATTTTTTACAAACTATACATATCAGTAGAGTAGTACATGTAATGTTAGACTAATACAATGGTTATTTTCTAATAAAATTTATTTGGAAATACTGAGTTCATGTGAAACCACTAAAAAGTCAAACATGTGAATTAAAACAATGTTAGTGTCCATATATTGGAAGTTTATCTTTTATCACCCCCCTCCCTAAATGTCTGTATGGATATCCTTTTGCTGAAAAGAGTTGGTTGAGTATGTATATTTCTTAGGACCTTAGTGTAGTATTGGCCTGGCAGGCAATTCGAAGATAATTACAAAAGTTTTCTAAACTTTCTTAAAAATAACATTCATTTGGAGAACTCTGTCCCTCACAGATTCAAGCATCAGCATCTCCAGAGGGGGCGATCAGTATTTGTGACATAGGTCAAAAGTGTCTCCTGACTGGACAACTTCTTCAATACTCACCATAGTTTTTGACTATACATTCACTACCAAAAGACCAGTAGAGGTTGACATCATACTTAATACATATACCACTTACTTTGGTTCCTGAAAATCAAATGTTCTTTGAAAATATGCTAACAGGAAGCCAGTTTCCTTTTCACTTTTTGATGTTTCCTGTTACTCTAATGTTTATGTCAGTTACAATTTCTCAATTAAGTTCTAAAATATGAAAGTAATAATCCATAACAAATTATATATGTAAATAAATCATCATATTAGAGAGCAAAATGCTTAAAAGGACTAAGGTTGTTAACAAAGGATTTGTTTTTATGCTGATACATTTCCTTCCATTATACCAGCTTTCTTTGTCCATTTTGCTTCATTCTCCACTATTTTCTTCAACCATTTTCCAAATATTGGGAACGCTTTACAAAACCAGGCAAAATCAAGAGCTAAACATTAAAGACACTATAGAAATGTGTTACAGAAAAGTGAACAGTGGCAGAGAATAGCTCAGTGAGCATGGCACCTTCGAGCCTTAGCAATTTTTCATAGTGTGTCCGAGTGATTATGACATTCTACAAACTGCATTTGTAATGTAACTTGAGACTTTTTTGCACATTTTTTTTTGTTTGTTTAAAATGTAAGAGCTTAGGGTATAAATTTTTCTGTATATCCATGCACCAAAAAAGTTATCTTGAAATATATATCTACATATATGTTTTATTAAGTTTGGGTATTGAAACTCAGTAGTATGCAGGAGAATCCCGTAAGCATGGGCTACACATACTGATTGCCCTCTGATATGGTTTGGCTCTGTGTCCCCACCCAAATGTAATTTTGAATTGTAATTCCCAATGTTGGAGGTGGGGTTTGGTGGGAGGTCAATGGATCATGGAGGTGGTTTCTGATGGTTTAGCACCAACCTCCTAGTGCTGTCTTGGGAAAGAACTCTCACAAGATCTGGTTGTTTGAAAGTATGTAGCACCTTTCCTCTCCCCTCTCTCCTGTTGGTCATGTGAAAATGTGCCTGCTTGTCCTTCACCTTCCACCATGATTATGTTTCCTGAGGCCGCCCCAGAAGCAGAAGCCTGTACACAGGAACCATGAGCTAATTAAACTTTTCTTTATAAATTATTCAGTCTCAGGTATGTCTTTATAGCAGTGTGAGAATGGACTAATACACCTTCACAAGAGTGAATTATGGAAAGAGGAAAAAAATAGTAATTTTATAGTGGGGAAACTTTGCAAATGCTATTTCAGTTAAGTGACCATGTTAAACATCAACAAACCAATATGATGAGACATATGAGCTTATGATGTAATATGATGAGAATGACACTTTACCTCTGTGAGCTTCTTCCCCATAACCCTTAACTCAGTCTAATAACAAAGAGAGCATTAGACAAACCCCAGTTAGGAACATCTACAAAACACTTGGCTAGTATTCCTCAAAACTTTCCAGGTCATAAGAAACAAGGGAAATTGGAAAAACTTAGTCTAGAGTAGTCTAAGGCAATGTGACAATTAAATGTAATGTGATATCCTGAATGGGATTCTGGAACAGAAAAAGGACTTTTGGCAAAAACTGAAGAAAGCTAAATAAAGTGTGGACTTTAGTTAATAATAATGTATTACTATCGGTTTGTTAGTTATGATGACTGTATCGTATTAATGTAAGATGTTAATCATAAAAAGTACTGGGTGTGAGATATATGAGAACTCTCTGTGTTATCTTTGCAACTTTTCTGTAACCATAAAATTATTCTAAAATAAAAAGTTTATTTTTAAAAAAGAAGAAAATAGTTTACAGAGATGCTTGTATTTTAGTTGGAAACCCTGTGCCTTTCAAGCATCTTCATCCTATAGCCACTGGGGCTGTGATGGAGGGATAAGTCTTGTTGGGGTAAGGCCTGTTACAAGAAAACACTAAATTACTTTGTCTCAGATGTTTTTGGGGTTAGCTAGAAAATGCAATCTAAAAGTCAGAAAGAGTGCTGACTTCTAAATTGTGAAATAGCAGTAAAAAGATTGTGACTTTTCAGCTCCTTGAATTAGCCTTTTATCTATGAATGCAGACTCCGCTAATTTAGAATAAAACTTTTGTATAGAACTATGAAGGAATAAAATGAGTGCCTAGATTTTAAAGACTGAGAACTGAGTTCATTTGACCCCATTCATGTATTACGTTTTTGACATTGCACAACTTGCTTAGCCTTCCTAAACACGGGTTTCTTCATCTGTAAAACAGAATGATTGTGGTTATGAGGCTTTACCATAATGTTTATAAAATTCTTAGTGTATTGCCTTATCCATAAGAGAAGCAAATTAGAGAGTATTAACTTCACTAATATTTCTTGTCTGTCTTTTGATACAATTCTATGGAAAATAGAATTTAACCCATACTTCCAAATTTCTAGTTTTTATTTAATAAACTCTAAGGAATAAAAAATCATAAAAAGAGGGTTTTTTCCTCCCCCTTTATTTTACATATTAATTTTTAGAACTGTAGGAGGTATTTAGGCTCCGCATAAGTAGAGCTAAATCTAGATATGCATACAGATAAGAAAGTTGGGTCTTTATACGCATCACAGAGAGTGATAACATTCCTTATAACTTTATTTGTAATGGCTAAACAACACTGCATTTTCTTTGCCATGACTTAAAATACAACTGTCAGTTTTGAGGAGGTTGCTATTCTAATGGAATTATGTAATCACAGACTTTCCTAATTGGTAGAGCCCATAAAATCAAACAATCCAACTGACTAATAATAATAATAAAGTAGTAAAAGCATCTACTGAGTGTTAGAGCTAACTATACGGTAGTCACTATGATTATTTAACATACAGTTTCTCGTTGAATTTTATTTAACCCTCACAATGTACACCAAAGTCACTATCTTCATTTTATAGTTGAGAAATCTGAGGTTTAGAGATATTAAGTATTTAGCTCAGGGTCACAAGGCTACTAAATGTCTTAACTTGGACTTAAATATAACGCTCAGCACTCACCTTCTTTCTCTCTTTCTCTAACTTGTGGTCTTAATCATAATGTTCCACTGCCCGTCCCCGATAGCTAATTGTCCTCTACAATCCATATGCCAAGCAGTCATCCTACTGATCTTTACCCATCCTACCAGGCTATAAAATTTGCTATCTCCAGAGTCAGTTCATTCTACTTTTGGACAGTTTTGTTTTTCTGTTAAGCTGAAATTTATTTAGGTTCTAGCTCTACCCTTGAAAGAGATTATTCCCTGTCCTATTTGTATTAAATAAACACTACAGTGTTTGGTCAAGAGCCACAATTTTAAAAATGATCTTAAAAATTTGCAAACAATAAAAGGTTGTATCCCTGTTTTAAAGTTGTCTCAGCAAAGCTGCTAAAACTACAAGCAAATGCCTGAGGTGTCAAAATTGGAAAAAATATTTCATTATTCTACTGTTAATTGGTACAGAGGGACAAGGTTGAGTTAGTTGTAAATATGGAGTAAATGTTAGTTGCTGTAGCACTGAGATAAATCTGATCCAGATTACAGGAAAAAGTCACTGGAAAAAGAATATTATCAAGGTAGTTAACTTTTATATGTTCAGAAGGAACTAATTATGAGGAGATAGAAAAATAAACTCTAGCTTTAATGATGAAGGAAAATATCACAGAAGTTTGATTAACGAGGGGAACTAAGAAAAGAGAAACAGTTTTATCAAGAATGCTAGGGTAGGCCAGGCATGGTGGCTCATGCCTATAATCCCAGCACTTTGGGAGGCCGAAGCAGGCAGATTACATGAGGTCAGAAGTTCGAGACTAGCCTGGTCAACGTGATGAAACCCTATCTCTACTAAAAACACAAAAATTATCCTGGCATGGTGGCTTGCACCTGTAATCTCAGCTACTTAGGAGACTGAGGCACGAGAATCACTTGAACCTGCAAGGCGGAGGTTGCAGTGAGCTGAGATTACGCCACTGCACTCTAGCCTGGACGACAGACACTCTGTCTCAAAAAAAAAAAAAAAAAAAAAAAGAAAAGAAAAGAAAAAAAAAGAATGCTAGCATAAATATCTAATAAGAATAGGTGTAGAACTATATTGTTGAACTTTTGTTAGGGATATTACCACTAAACCATCATGGATAATATAAAAATTGCAGCTATGAAAGAAAGAAGTCTTAAAAATCAGTGAGAAAACAAAAATTAGCTTGTAAGTTCTGATTCCATTATATTTGATAATCTAGAGTAGTGCGGAAGTTGTAGTAAAACAGTTTGAAGATTTGCTTCTTAAAATAGTCCTGTATTAACACTGTTATTTGTTGTGAGAGTATATGGAAGCTGCTGTCTGCTGCAGTCAGCCTCTTCTTTCATCCCATACAAAACAAGAATCAGAACTCTGCCATATATATGTTTCTTTTTGTCTGCTTACTCTGACTGATAAATATATATATATGTAGTCTGCTTACAAAATATACAAATATATATTTTATTCCATGTATATTTGTATATTTGTGCTTCCAAAGTATGTGAAAAATTTAAGCAGTTTCAAGTTCTTCATTGTTCCCAACCTCAGTCAGAGCCACCTCATTTCCCACCTAGATTATAATTTACATATATATTATAAATATAAGGTATTTATAAATAAATTATATAATTATAAATATATTTATTTTAATATATAAAAACAATATATTGTATACAATATTTATGTTTTTATCAGTAAGGGTAAGCAGACAAAAAGAAACTTTTCTAAATACTTCAAAAAGAAGGAATTTAATCTGGTGAATTTGTTACATCGTTGATGAAATAGCTGAGAACCCAAAGAAGAAAGTAGGTGTTACCACCCTTAATCTGGAAAGCAAAGGTTTGAGACAGTGTTAGCAGATGGGCCCAGAAGGGTTCACAGGGGGCCTACATGGTTGAAACAAATGCTATAGAGGAGATAGATCCACTGCTGGACACAATCCCCCTGAAAAGGGTAGTTGGAGAGGGATATCCTAGAATACCTTCCCTCCATCTTCTCAGTCCTTGTTATTGCTCCCCATTGAGCAAAGCCTACAGAAACTAGATAAAACTGGAGCCTGTGAAAGGGTAGCCTGTAGGGGTCAGCTCTGATACTAAGAAGAGAAAAAGAAGTGCAAAAATAGATATAAAAGCAAATAAGCCCAATGGCTAACATATGACCAAAAGAAAATTCACTCTCCATGGCATTAATAAGCAAAGTCAATTTTACTAATTGTTGTATATGAGAGATAAAGATTTTATATTTTATACCTCATAGTTTCAAACTTTGTTGTCTGCCTTTGACATGTTTCTTTAATCAGGAGTTTTCCTGTATTTTCTTATCCCTTGTAGAGCCAGTCTAATAACCACAGTCATGAAAAAGTGCCCACCAATTATACTAGGATTTATTCTCATTAGAATGCAGTCATGATAATCAAATTATAGTTTACTTCCTTTAAAAAAATTAAATATTGTCTTAATAATGTTACTTTTATTGTATAATATTCCGAAGAATATTTAATTTGCAGTTATTCTTTTTTGTTCATATTTCTAACAGGAAAAGACCATCAGAATTCACAAGAATAGTGTATCCTTTCAATCTTTACTTCTTTACTTCTCACTCTGTCTTCTTCGCATTCCAAAAGGACTTTCATTCTCACCACTCCATTGATGTCTGTGAATTTATATTGAAAATCCAAAATTATTACTTTCCCCATACGTTAAGAACTTCTTCACAGTATCTGAACCACATGATCCCTACGTTTCTCCTTTTATCTTAATATTTTTTCCTTGATCTTAATGAAAATAAATTCTACTATTTCTCTATTTTTTTTTTTTTTCTTAATCTCCTCTGTTAGCTTCTTCTCTGTCTGAACTTTAAATATTGAATAATTTCAGGAATACATCCTTGGCCCTTTTTCATTAAATAGCTTTCTCTCTCTCTCTCTCTCTCTCTCTCTGTTAGGGAGGTACGAAGTTAAGTAGGTAGGTAGATAGATCAATCGATGATAGATAGATAGATAGATAGATAGATAGATAGATAGATAGATATTAATAGATAGATAAACAGACTTTTATCCAACTCCGTGGATTAAAATACTTAAGGTGAAAATTTCTATCTGAAGTCCAGACTCGTCCTCATAATCCAGACTCATAGCCATTCATACACCCAACACCTCCACTTGGTTGTCCCTAATATAATTTGTTCTGAAACTAACTTGTTCTAAAGAGAACACTTTATTCTTCTATCTCTCAACCTGCGTATCTTGCAATCTTTTCCATCTCTTATTGATTTGCTTTATCAAAATAGCTCAAGCTCACGCATGGTTCTTTCTTACCTTCTAAAATTAATCTATTCTCATCTCCTCACAGCTGCGCTTCCAAAGTATATGTAGAATTTAAGCACTTTCACTCTCTTCATTGCTCCCAACCTCAGTCAAAGTCACTTTCATTTCCCATCTACATTAGAGCAATAGCTTATTAGTTAATATCTCACTTCCATTCACATCTTTTTACAGCCCATCCTCTACACCGTAGCCAGAGTAATCCTCCGTAAATGTAATTAAAATTATGCCGTTTTTCTGCTTGTGACTTCTTATGGCACTTAGCATAAAATTTAAACTTTTTACTATGATCTGTAAATCTACATCAAGGAAAATAGGTATTATAAAGAGTTTAATCAGATTTTTCTGGACATATTTACTATAATCAACAAATCACTAAATAATATTGATCTATTCTAAATAGAATCATTGACCTAAAGGCCTCTATTGTCTTCTCAAATTCAGTAACATTTAAAAAAGATAACTTTTTCAAAATCCAAAGCACTTTAAGATAAGATTTACAGCTCTGTGTCTTTAATTCCTCGAAACAGATTCTAGCAGTGGAACTGCAGTCAGTTCTCCACTAAGAGATGTGCCTTCATGAAAGGCAAAATATATTAAGTTTTTTGGCTTCCTAGCTATTATTTTCAGCATGTGAATCAATGAGGCAATTCCAAGTACTTGAGATCCAACCCCTAGCCACCACATTAAAAGCCAAAGAAATACCCAAATGTAGATAAAAGTTACGTGAAAGATTACCTACAGCTGTGGCCTGCGGCCACTTGGTAGGACAATCAACATGCATGGGGGATTAAGCTATATAATCTCAGTTGAATTGAATCAGCTGTCTTAATGGGCCAGAAAATCAACTAGTCTGAGTGAAAAATTCCCTTGAAACGGTTGACTGGTATTAGTTAAATAAGCAAGTGAAATTTGTGGAATCCTTAAAATGTCCCAAACTAGGAGGGGACAAAAACACCAAAACCGATCTTTTTTTCAACTTCCAGCTGAGGGCTTTACATAGTCTAGACATAGCCCCAGGGCTCTAAGTTCAAAAAACCATTTTTACCTCCTTTGATCTCTAAAACTATTTTTTAAATTCTCAGTGATAGCTATCACCACATAAGCCAATGACACATGAGCCATCATTCTCAACTCCTTAATGTCCTTGTTTCATGAATCATTTACTCAATAATCTTACCTATTTTTAATCATCTTCTTTCATTGTAATAATTCATATGAGAACATTTTGCTTATTATATTGTTTTTGCATTCATTATCTAAAGCCCCTTTGAATAAAGTGTTGTTATGTATTTCAATGAGAAAACTGACTCAGATGTGATAAATGATTTGTCCAAGATCACACATGTGTGGAATGGCAAGGCCCTCAACTTCAAGTGTGTGTAACTTCTCAACCTTCTGAAAACCTAGTGGGTCATAATTTTTATCTAAAATTTCCATCTGTGATAACCAGAAACTCTAAAATAGTTTCTCATCTTCTTACTTAGGATGACTAAATAAAGCCATGCCATAATATCCACCTATTAAGCAGGTTTCACTACAAGAATTCATTAGTTTATAAAGCAACTTGTAGAATTGACTATGATTTGATAGTCCAACTAATTCCAAATCAAGCCTATATTTACTATGGGCTTAATACCCCAAAAGAAAGCAAAGCCCCTGTGCAGGTAGGTGATTTTCTCCTAAATTATGCAATTGTATATGGAAAAATTTCATGCATTTGTATATGGAGAAAATTCTTACAGCTGCCACATTCTTTCATTCTGAAGAAGCCTCAAAATGCTTTGAAATGAACCAAGTTGTTCTTTGAATAGAATAAGTAAATAGTTCATTTTAGTAGAAAGTATATTGTCACTACACCAGCAATTCTGATTTTAAAAATGTGCATTACTTATTCAGCTATTTGAAAGATGGTATCAGAGAGAAGCTATTTTGTCCATTTATTTCTCTTCTTCTACAAGCCTTCATTTTTAAACCTACAACATTGTGTGTTTTTAAGACATCAATTACCATTTTAAAATGTACTACTCTATCTTGAGTTTCTCAGTAAGTTTCTATGCCAAAGAAAACACTAATCCTTTCAATTTATTGGGAATCAATGTTTAATCCTCTTTTTTGTTCTCACACTTATTACGAATCATAAAGAATTTTGAGTGTCAGTTTAAGAAGTGAAAGGTTGATACAATGTTCCTATTACTTATTGATCATTTTAAATTAAAAATTTTAGTGCTGTCTGTTTGAAAAGCAAATCAAAAATTTATGTTTTGCATAGAAATGCTTTCAAAACGTAATAAAAAATGTGTGTTTTGAGAGGTATTTTATACTATTTTTAATATCCATACAAATAGTTTCCTGTATTAAATTTGGGATAGTTCAAGCTTTCAGATATAGGGAAAAAGAACTTTGGTTACCTCTACCACACATGAAGAACATAGGGAATGTGCTGATTAATATTTTAAAGCCAACTTTAAAATAGCAAGAATATTCTAAAATTATCTAATGCATAGCTCTTTTAAAACTTTAAAAACTTTAAAACCTCATAGTCCTTTAAAAACATGAAATAACAGTAACTTCTTAATATTTATACCAAATCTCTCAAAAGTTCATCTATCTTCAATATTCCTACAAATTGTTCAACTATTAGAAATGTCTTCCTCAGACCAACAGATTTTTGGTATATTCAAATCATACCAGATTCTACATAGACATTCCTTTTAATTTTATTTTTAACATTTCTTTATACATGTGTCTAAAGAATACATATTTATACATGCATATATATATTTATGAAGATCATAAATGAGATCTTATTACTTCTTCATTTATTCATTAACCAAATACTTATTAAGTACTAACTGTGGTTCCAGGACTGGTTTAACTACACAGGACAAAACATGCCAAAAATGCCTGCCTTTACATTCTAGTGTGGAAGATACTAAAGAAAACCAAAGGGAAACACAGGAATATTGATGGCAATAAAAATGCTATGGAGAAAAATAATGAAGTAGATTGGGATAAGGGGCAGATGTTAGGGTGATGCTTATGGTTTAATTTTAAGAGGTTAGTTAATGGGGAAGACCTCACTCTGGATGCGAAATTTGAGAAAAGATCTTAAAGAGACAAGAAAGTTGGCCATGGGGATACCTAAAGTGGGGGAAAAAAGCAAGTGAGGCAGAGTAGCAGAGTATGCAGCAAGTGAACTAAAGAGGGTAGACAAAGAGAAATAAAAGGACAATAGTCAGTCAATGCTAGGAGTTCGGCTTTTGCACTTATTCAGAAGGGAAGTCTATGGGGGGAATTAAGCAGTCACATGCCTAACAAGTTATTTATTATGTTATGAATAGACTTGAAGTATGGAAGAAAGGCAAACTATTATGAAAACTCTTATAATACAGACTACTCATGATACTGGTTTATGCTAGCCTGGTGGTAGTAGAGATGCGAGAAGTGGTCAGATTATAAATGTATATTTGAGGTTGGGTCCATGGGATTTACTCATAAATTAGACCTGGTATCTAAGGAAAACAAAAAGAGAAATCAAGGATAACAAGATAGGGTTATTTATTGATTGAGATAAAGTTCTTTATTAATATTATTATTATTTCTTTCTAAAATCTACACTAGTCTCAGGAGATAAAGAAAGCTGGTCTTTATCTGCTGGATATAAAATTTTTTAAAGCCTTGGAACTAATAAGATAACCAAGAACATAAGTATTCATAGAAAAAAGAAGAGGTCAAAAAGATTTAGCTCGGGACTCTCCATCATTCAAAACTCAGGTAGATGAGGAAGGAGGAGTAACAAAATCAAAAAACAATCCATTAGGAAATTTAAAGATAAAATCAGATTTGAGTGTCTTGGAACTCAAATGAAGAGGTGCTTGAAGGAAGAGAAAATTAATAAGTTAAAAGGCATTAATTAATTAATCAAGAAAGAGGAGGACGGGAATTTGACCATTGGATTTAGTAACATAAAGGACATTTTTGAATTTAACAAGAGCATATTTAGTTATGTGCTAGAAGATATAAATAGGTCCTTGTGAAATTTTGCTTTAAATGTGAACACAAAATTGGGTGTAGGTAGATATAGAAGCAGTCTCAAAAGAATGGGAAAATGGGAGAAACGATAATGGTAGAAAATTGGTAGTGTGCTTTCTTGCATATTTGAGAGAAGATAGGATTTTGTTGACAATGAAATTATCCATTGCTTGGAAAATGCACAAGACAAAAAGCAGAGAATACGAGCAAACATCATATATCATTGGCAGTTTCTCGTGTGTTGGGTCTTTATTATATTTTATTAAACTTTAATTTACTTTTATGTTGCTTTTATCACTGGCTTCTCACTATTTTCTTCTTTATCCACATCAGCACAAGAACAACTCTTTTTCTCCCAATTTGTATATTGGAGTTTATTTATATAGAGAGAAATAGATAGATGTATAGATGTATACAAATTTAGCAAAAAAAATACATTTATGTACATATTTATGTAGCTTGTTTTCCTCCTTAAAGAATATGTAGCAAGCCTGGGCACAGTGGCTCACACCTGTAATCCCAGCGTTTTGGGAGGCTGAGGCAGGTGAATCACAAGGTCAAGAGAGATTAAAACCATCCTGGTCAACATGGTGAAGCCCCGTCTCTACTAAAAACACAAAAACCTGCTGGGCGTGGTGGCATGCACCTGTAATGTCAGCTACTGTGAAAGCTGAGGCAGGAGAATTGCTGGAACCCGGGAGGCAGAGGTTGTAGTGAGCCAAGATCGCTCCACTGCACTCCCGCCTGGCGACAGAGCAAGACTTCATCTCAAAAAAAGTGAAACTAGCACAGTTCAATTCGTTCTTTTAATAGAATTAGAATAGTCCGTATAGTTGTACCAAAATTTATTCATCATTTCTCCAACAGTAAGCATACTCCTTCAGTAGTTTGCCAACTCAAATAATACTTCACTAAAAAAGATTTTACATCTGCATTTAATAATGTGTCCTGATGCTTTTCTATCTGGAGATTGGATGTCTTCCAGTCTGTGAAATGGGTTTATAAGCAATAATTTTTATTTTAACGTTGATAACTGTTTATATACTATTGTCCACCTCAACTTATAAGGTTCATCTTATACCAGCAGCTGATTTTAAAAAATATTTTAAGTTATTCTGATCAGCATGAAATGATACATCTTTTACAGTTGGCACTTCATATCTATGGGTTCTCTATCCATGAATTCAACTGATCTCAAGTTAAATATATTCAGGAAAAAAAAAAATGGTTACCAGTGTTCTGAACATATGCAGATTTTTTGTCATTATTTCCTAAACAATACAATATAACAACTATTTATATTATATTAAATATTATAAATAATTTAGAATTATTTAAAGCATATGGGAAAATGTGGGTAGATATATGCAAGGAATATCCCATTTTACATCAGAGACTTGAGCATCCATGTATTTTGGTATCTGTGGGATGTCCTGGAACCAAACTCTCATGGATATTAAAGTACACAGGGATTACTGTACTTTATTTTGTATTTCCTTAAATATCATTAAATTTGAGCATCTTATTTAAGTTTTACGTCCATTTGGGTTTGCTCTTCAAGAATTAAAGTTCACTGAATGAATTATGTTTACTTTTTATGGTATAATTTTTCCATTTTTAGAGAATATGTAAGAAAATGTTCTATATTAAAGACATTAACCCTCTGTCATTTGTGTTAAACATTTTTTCTAGAACAATCATTTATTTCTATATTTAAATTTTTTCATATCAGTAAAATATTTTAATATATTCTCATAGGTCTCTGCTATGGTTAAAAGGCCCCCTCAAAACTCATGTTGAAATTTCATTACCACTGAAACAGGTTGAGAGGCAGGAACTTTAAGAGATGATTAGGTTATAAGGGCTCCATTCACATGAAGAGATTACTGCCATTAACTTAGGAGTGGGTTAGGAATCATAAAAGTGGGCTCCTGACACAAAAAGGAATTTGGTCCAGTTTCTACCTTGTGTCTCACATGCTTGCCTCTGCTTTCCACCATGAGATGGCCCTCACCAAATGCCAGTGCTATGCTCTTGGACTTCCCAGCTTCCAGAACCATGAGCCAAATAAACTTCCATTCTTCATAAGTGATTCAGTCTGGGGTGTCTTGTTACAGCAGCAGAAATAGACTAAGACAGCCTCCCAGCCTTCTTTCCCCTCTCCTATATCTTTGGGACAATGTCCTTCTATGTTTAGCCTCTTTCATGCTCTACTCAAGAGTCTTGAATTTTCTTCTAGGTCTTTGTCTAGCACAAGGGGAAGAAGGAGGAATTTCCACAATTTTCTGTGTCAAGTCTCACCAGAACCCAAAGCATTTATTGAACACAGATGATCACTGCCTGCAGGAGCCATCTGACTAAAAGAAAGACTAAAATTGAGAGAGAAGATTAGGTAGCTGTGCTCAGGTCACCACATTCAAACAATCTTCTAACATGGTGTATTTCTGGACAGTACCTGCTTCTATTAGCTATTCATAAAGACTATTTTCAGAAATCTCACCTCTCATAGTATTATTCTGCTTAAAATCTTATGTCTTGAGGAAAAAACTTGACCTAAATTTATTTAAATAATAAATGTATTACTTTTCAGATAGTATTTTGGATATATGAGCAATAGAAAATATACTGTAATATGATTATTCTGGGATTTCCTATGGCAGAGTTCCTCAAATTTAAGTGCTTGAATCTGAAAAGATAATGAACAGATGTCTGAGCAACTTCGATCTCTCTGTAAGAGTTTTCAGGTTTTCTGTCTTGACTTTGTTTTCTTTTTTCTTATTTATGCATTCAATAAAAAATTATTGAGTATTGAGTACTACTTTTATGCAAAAAAAAAATTCTAGACTCAGTACATAGAGTTGAATAAGACAACCAAGTCCCCCGCCTTTTTGGAAGAGATGGATATTACACAAAAAATACAGAAATATAAATACATTATAAAATACATACAATAATTTAAAACTGTGATTAAGTGTGAAGATAAAACTAAAAATGTCATTTGACATAAAAACTAATATTTCAGAGAAGAAAACATTTAAGTTGGGATCTAAAGGATAAACTAAAAGAATAATGCAAGAATATTATATGTCATAATCCCCTTTTACCTGAAAGTTAAAGAGAAATGTCATTGTCCTTGGTCTCACACATGTTTACAATTATCACACACACACATTCAAATAGATGCATATATACAAATATACAGCTATACACATATGTAAATGTCTATATATGCTGTTATAATATATGTTTACATGCCTATTTGCTTTTGGTTACTGTTAAGATTGAATTAGATAATATAGGTAAACAATAGGTATAGCACGTAGAGCAAAGTGAGAACCTTGCAGATGTTTCAAATATAAAGTAGAGCAATAATAATTTGTTATAGGTCCATCAGAAATAAAAGGTAAAAGCATCAGAAGAGTCCACTGAAAATAAACAAAAAGTGCATAAAGACCCAGGAAGAATTTAGAAAACATTTGCTGTGGTCTCAAAATCAACAACACAGAAAATAAGCCATTATTTTCATTAGATAACCAGATTGACCAATGTGCACTTGATTAGATTATAGGATTTTTTCAGATAATCTCTTTTAACTCTTGGTCATTCACTTGGCTAACTTCTATGGATTACAGGATATTTTCAGGTAATCTCTTTTAATTCTGGGTGCTTCACTTGGCTAACTTCTACTTATCTGTCTTATCTCATCTTCTTCATCAAAACTTCCATACCCAATTTAATGAACCACATTTTACCATCTAATTCAAAATGTCTTCTTTGCAATAAAATAGATTCAAACTTGTATGCACCTGAATGCCCCATTCCATTTCACCTACTAATGTGCGAATGTCACTTACATAATAATACAACAAATAGATTAGTGAAAACACTATCCTATGTATACTTTTAGTGAATTTTTGAAGCATAACATATATACAGAAAAGTGCATAAATCTTAAACACACAATTTGATAAATTTGCTATTTGAACATGTTTGTAGATCATCACCCAGGAAGGAAACAGAGGATCAACAGAATCTTGGAAGGCTCCCTAAATACTGTTGTAACTTCTATTTATCATAGATCACTTTTGCTGCTACTGAAGTCCCTGGGAGTAGAATCACATAGGCACTACTGTTTTGTGTCTACCTGCTTCTACTCAAGCATGAGTTCTGTGAGATTCATGCATGTTGTTGCATGTAGAAATAGCTAGTTCATTTTCACTATTTCACAGCATTCCATTAAATAAATACACAAAAATTATTTATCCATTTCTCTTGTTAATGATTATTTGGGTTGTTTATAGTTTTGTTGGAGCTGCTCTGAATTATTCTGCTATGTACACCCATGTGCATGCCTTCTGACACAAATAGCAATGCTGTTGAAAATTTCTGGTCCATAGGATTGCGTATATTTGACTTTAGTGAACACTGCTAACCTTTTTGCAAAGAGGTATGTATGCTATTTTTTTAGAAAATTAAATTCTGTGAGTTGTGTGCATATTAAAAAAGATGAGAATGATGTTAATTTCCTTTGGATAAGATTCAACTTCTGCCCCAAAATTGTAATAAAAGCAGATCAAGTTGACTTGGTCAAGAGGACAGATGGTGTGATTTTCAAGTTTCTAGGGATTTGACTATTTCTGATTTGGCATTACTCCTAGAAAACATAATCTTTTAAGGGTCACAACTGGAAGCCTTGTGCTTTTACCAAACCTCCTTTTTCTTACTAGTTCCTGAATTCCAGTTTCCCTTTATTTAAATTTAGAAAGCTCTGTTTAGTGTTTTTGTTTGTTTGTTTTTGCCCTGTTAACAGTCACTTTCTGTTTGTTTTCTTGGTCTCCGAAGCCAGTCCAGTTTAGGAATTCACAATGAAGCTACTAAAAGCTTAAAATCCTCATTTTTCTGCTTGGCCTCTACATCTGAAATTGGAAATCAGGGATTCATCTTATTGAAAAAATTATAGAAATGGTTGTCCTTACCTCTTTGTATTTCATTATTCTTCCTAGGATAGTGTCCCCTCAAGTTGAATGTCTTTGTTGTTTTCCAATACTTAATTGTTAAAAATGTTATATAGTTTCAAAATTGTTCTAAGTGAAATGGTTGATGTGATACAGCTATTTCCTCATGGCCAGTAACAGAAGTCATTAATGATAGTATTTTAATTATTATGGGCTAATGAGATTAGAGGTATCATAACACATAACATGTAAAAAAAAATGTACACAAAGTACAGGCCAAGAATCTTCAGGGAGCCACATGAATTACATCCAAATGATATTTCTTCAACTCTATTAACTGTAAGTCTTGTTAAGTATAGTTTTTTAGAGATTGCAGTCAGAGTGCTAATGTTAGGTATAAAAGACAACTTTTTTGTCTTATGGCCATGAATAATCAGAAAGAATATATGTGTTATGTGTGTGTGTGTATATATATATATTTCAATACAATATATGAATATATATATTCAATAGAATATTAGCCTTAAAAGAGAAGACAATCTCATCATTTCCAATAACATGGATGGACACTGAAGAAATTATGCTAGGTGAAATAAGCCAGGCACAAACAAACAAGCAAAAATGCTGCATTATCTCACTTAAATGTAGAATCTAAAAGAGTTAAATTCAGAAGCAGAGAGTAGAATGTTGGTTGCCAGGTGGTGCAGGAGTAGGGGAAATGAAGAGATGTTGGTCAGAAGGTACAAACTTTTAGTAATGCAGAATGAATAAATTCTGGAGATCTAATGAGCAACATGATGACTACAGTTAATAATACTGTATTTTATACTTGAAACAGCTAGAATAATATTTCTTAAATGTTCTCACCACATACAAAAAAAAGCTAACTATGTCACGTGATGGATATGTTAATTAGCTTGATTATGTTAATCATTTCACTATGTATACATATATCAAAACATCATATTGTATGTTGTAAGTACATGTAATTTCTGTCAATTACAAATCAATAAAGCAGAAAAAATGAATATTTTAATCATTTTTATATTAAATATAATATCTAAAAATCAAATATATTATTCTAAATTTTACTGCTAAACCTAAATGTCTCTCAGTACTCCAGTGATATCATGTTTAAAGCTAAAATTAACAGTATAACTATATAACACTTCCTTAAATGCTATTTCATTTAATTCTCATGACCCTGTTAGTTGGATAATGTACTATTACCTTTCTAGTTTATGGAAGACTAATGAAGATTTACATAGACTAGCTAAAATATCTAATATAATACAGTTTATTAATTCAAGACTGAGACTGTATCCCATATCTCTTTACAGACTCCCAGATTTCTTTTTTTCGTATTAAAATCCACAGGATATTATAGATATTCCAAAATTAAAACATCTCTAAATAAATGACCCAATCCCTTTAACCCCCTTGGGTACCCAAAAATCAATAGTTGTGAAACTGATTATCTTTTCTAAGTTCAGTTTTCCAACAATTGATGGAACGATGATCTTGAGAGTCATGTTGCCAACAGTCTCTCTTTTTCTATCCTCAACCCAAATTACATTTTTGTTCTCAAATTGGCTCCTTCTCTTTGGCTATCAGAATGAAGACAATACAGAATGATTAATGATTACATTAACTAGTATTCACTAGCGTCAACTTCTTCACTAGTTTCATTTGGTGAATAAATGGAACTTTTTAGAGCACAGGTGGCACTATTAATAAGCATGCTAGGAAAACTGGATCTATCTTAGGTAAATCTGAATGTATGATCACTCTATTGATTATGAATTGTAGCTTGAAATATGGGCCTAAAATAGATTCATATTTGTCATTACTAACTCTTGATGATTTAAAGGGTGAAGGATATGAGTAGAATCATAATGCTTAAAGAGTTCAAGCTCTACAGCAAGACTATTCAAAGTTTAAACCTAGTTCCACCACATGCTAGCTGTGATACTCTGAGCAAACTATTAAATTTTCTTCATTGGTTTGCTCTTCATGCCTGACAAACTTTCCCAAAACTCAGTGGCTTAAAACCACAATCATTTACTTTTACTCATGCATCTACAGGACAGTTGATGTTTATCTGATTTAGAACGGATTTAGCTGTGAGTCTCTATATCATCCTGCAATAGGCGGATAGATCTGCTTTTTCTGCTGGTCTGTATATGAGGTGGGGCAGCTCTGCTATGATTTTCTTTTATTTTCAGACTCGCAAACAAACTAGAGTGTGGACTTAATTTTGCAATGGCTATGTTGCAAGGAGAAAGTAGAAACATCCCAGTTTTTAAGGCCTAGATTAAAAATTTGGACACACTCTATTTTCCAACATAAGCCATTTACAGTCAAAGAATGGAGAAATATACTCGACTCCTATTTTGAAAGAACTGGCCAAAAGGCAAAGTTTATGAATGAAGAAAGGATTAAAGAACTGAAAATAATGATGCAATCTACTATTTGGTCTGACACAGTTTCTTCATCTATATAACGAAGTTTTTTGAGAGATTTGTTGGAATGCTTGAAATAATATTCATACAACATCCAGTGCACAATAGGTGTTTGATACCTAGACTTTCTCTAGTTTTATTGTTACCATTATTAAGAGATTAAGATACAATTACGACCGGGCGCGGTGGCTCACGCCTATAATCCCAGCACTTTGGGAGGCCAGGGCAGGCGGATCAGGAGGTCAGGACATCAAAATCATCTTGGCCAACATGGTGAAACCCCATCTCTACTAAAAATACAAAAATTACCGAGGTGTGGGTGGTGGGTGCCTACTCAGCTACTCAGGAGGCTGAGGCAGGAGAATGGCTTGAACCCGGGAGGAGGAGCCTGCAGTGAGCCAAGATCGTGCCACTGCACTCCAGCCTGGGCGATAGAGAGAGACTCTGTCTCAAAAAAAAAAAAAAAAAAGTGCTATTTTAGAAAATAATTAAGTCCGACAGTTACTTTCAAGTATCTTTTTTTTTTTTTTCTGCATTTCTGTGTTATTCTTGGTAGAGATCAAGAAAAATAAAATGGTGTTCAGAGCTTAGTCCTATTCATGAAAGTAGTTCCAAAATTAAACATTTATATTTAAAACTTTAGATAAATGATATACTACTCTTAGCTAACATTCATGTTTGTGATTAAAATTGCATGAAACAAAAAATTAAATGCATTTTTTAAGACGTTTGTCTCTCTGTTGATTTACCTTTGTTGAAGCAGGTAAAAATGCATCTAAAAATGTAATCATTGAAACATCAAAAATTCATAGTGAGAATAGTTAAATATTCTAACAGAAAAGTAGAGAGAGTTTTACTCAAAAAGCTGAAGCTTGAGGAATTTAGCCTTATAGCTTTACTCATAAAGCTTTACTCTTAAAGGTTTTCATTTCTAGAATTGACTTAATTTTACTCTGAGTTGCTAAATCATAATGCATTTATGATGCATTTCACTAACATGAAAAAAGTCAATCAATATTTTTCATCATAGTATACCTTGTCATAATATTAGCAAATGCAATAGGACTCACTTTCCTTTCTTTCTCATAACATTGGTTTTGTAACATATGAACCAAAGATATTTCAATTGTTTTACTGTCTAAATGTGTACTTTAAATGGATTGGTCTCCTTTTAAAAATTATCTTCTTTTGGTACCTGGAACAATTGTATTTAAAATATCCCTAGAATAATAGTAAACAAATATATCTCCAATATGATAAGAATCATAGTACCTCAGAAGTACCGGGATTCAGTGTTTAGCTGTTGGGATGATTTATTGCTCTGTAGTGTCAGAAAATAATGAACCAATAATTAATTAAGGAAATATTTTCATCTTAATTTGGTGGTTTGCTAGTAATTCATGTCATCTTGGTTTTCTTAAGAAAAGAAAATGGGGTTAGAGCTATCACCACTTTTCATTGATGAACCTCAAAATAAGGGCCTGTGGTAGCTAAGTTTAGGTGTCAACATGACTATATTAAGAAACACCTAAGAGAACTGGTAAAGGGTTACTTCTGGGTTTGTCTGTGAGGGCGTGCAGAGAAGAGATTGGCCTGTGAGTTGGTGGAATGAGTAGGGAAGATGCTCCTTCAATGTAGGCAGGCACCATCTAACCATCGAAGGACCGGGATAGAACAAAAAAGGCAGAAGAAAGGCATTTTTCCTTCTCTCTCAATTGGAGCTAGAGCACATTTTTTCCCCTGTCCTTGGACATCAGAATTGTAGTCTCTCCAGTCTTCAGATTGCAGGACTTAAAACAACAGTCCTGGGGTTCTCAGGCCTTTGCCCTCCAATTTAGAATGACAGCATTGGTTTCCCTGTCCCGAGGGGTTCAGACTGGGGCTGAGTCACGCTACCACTATCCCAGGGTCTCTAGCTTGCAGATAGCTTGTCATGGTATTTGTTAGCCTCCATAATTGCATGAGCCAATTCTCCTAATATCTGTCTATCAATCTATCTATCTATCTATAATCTATCTATTAATCCATCTATCCATTCTATTGGTGTGTCTCTCTGGAGAACCCTCATTAATCTAGTGGTGATGATTCCGAATGACAGTTTTAATTAGCCAAGTTATAAATTCACGTTAAAAATATGCTTCAAGAGTAATAAAATAGTTTTAATTTACTCTGTATTCTTTTTACTGAAGTTATTGCTTCTATGGTCTGAATGTTTGCTTTCCTGAAAAATTAATATGGTTAAACCTAATTACCAATGTAATGAAATTAGGAAGTGCAGCCTTTGGAAGGTGACTGGGTCAGAGACCATAATGAGTGGGATTAGCATCTTTATAAAATAGGCCTTAGGCAACTTGTTCATCTAAGGACATAGTGAAAAGTCATAATCTATGACTTAGAAAGTGGGCCCTTCAAGACCAGCCTGGCCAATAGTGTGAAACCTCATCTCCACTAAAAAAATACAAAAATAAGTTGGGCGTGGTGGTGGGTGCCTGTAACCCCAGCTACTCGGGAGGCTGAGGGAGGAGAATCACTTGAACCCAGGAGGTGGAGGTTGCAGTGAGCTGAGATCATGCCACTGCACTCCGGCCTGAGTGACAGAGTGAGACTGTGTCTCAAAAACAGTAAAATAAAATTAAATAAATAATAAATAGAGTGGTCACTAAGCTCTTCACTGAGAATGTTGACTTTGGACAAAGACTTAAAGAAGATGAGAAAGTACAACTATGTGGACACCTGAGGCAGTAGTGTTATACATAGGAAGAACCCCATGTGCAATGGCCATGAGGCTAGAGCTTACCTGGTCAAAGGAGCATCAAGAAGATCACCACATGCATATAAAGATAAAGGCAACACAGGAGGAAAGAAAGGCAAAAAGGCAAGGGAAGCGTGGTGCTGGTGGCAGTGGTGATACAAATTGTAGGGTTCTTAGAGGCCATTATAATGTTGTATTTGTAGTGGGATAGGAAGTCATCAGAGGACCTTATGAAGAATGAAATGACATGACTTTATTTCCAAAGGATCACTTTGGCTTCTGTGTTAATAGATGACTGTAAAGGAACCAGAGTGGCAACAAGGACACCAGCTAGTGTCAAGTACTACCAAAGCAGGTAAGAAGATCACAGTTTCAGCCAGGGTTGTGATACTGGTGAGAATGGGAAGGAGGATGAGAAGTGGTCAGATTTTGAATGTATTTTTCAAGTAGCTACAATAGGATTTTTTTTTTTTTTTTAATAATATAGATGTAGAGTGTGGAAGAGAGAAGTCAAGTGTGAAATGGAGGCCTTGTGGGCCTGTGCTGCTGGAAAGATGAAATTGATTTTTTCCTGAGACGGGACTAAAGATGGAAGCACTGGGTTTAAAGGAATGATCAATATCTTAACTTTGAAATGTCATTGAGACATGCAAATGGATGTTTCAAGTATGTAACTGAATATCTTGAAATCTGGGGAAGAAGTCTGAATGAAAAATTAATATGTGGTAATCTCCAGTTAGAGTTATTTACTAGTTTTTTTTAAAAAAAACACACAATACTGTTAGATCACAAAAGAATGAGTGCAAAGACAGAAAAGATCCAGAAACTGAATCACAGCTACTTCAACATTTAGAGTTAAAGAGAAAGGAATTAGCCAAAACCAAAAACAAACAAACTAAAAAACTAAGGGCATAAAACAGAAGTGGGAGAAATATAGGGAATCCGCACACTAGAAGCCAAGAAAACAAGGCATTTCAAGAAGGAGGGAGTAATTTCTTGTGTCAAATGCTGCTGATAGATTAAAACAAATAACTGAGAATTGCCAATTCAATATTTAAACAAATGATCACTGGAGAAGTTTACAAAAGCATTTACATTTGATGTTGCATAGATAAAAGTCTAATTAGAGATGATTTAAGAGCAAACAGAAAGGACAGCTCATAGAGACAGAGTATAGACCCTACATTTCATTAGTTCTAATAAATGCAATATTTTATCTTTTAAATCTCTGAAATTAGGATGTAGATTAAAATTATAACATTTGGCCAGGAGCGGTGGCTCACCCCTGTAATCCCAGCACTTTGGGAGGTCGAGGAGGGTGGATCATGAGGTCAGTAGATCGAGACCATCCTGGCAAATACAGTGAAATCCCATCTCTACTAAAAATACAAAAAATTAGCTGGGTGTGGTGGAGGGTGCCTGTAGTCCCAGCTACTTGGGAGGCTGAGGCAGGAGAATGGCATGAACCCGGGAGGCAGAGTTTGCAGTGAGCCGAGATCCGGCCACTGCACTCCAGCCTGGGTGACAGAACCAGATTCCATCTCAAAAAAAAAAAAAAAAATTACAACATTTATGCTTATGACTACCTAGGCAGCTCTTCCAATGCAGTTGTCATTGCCTGCTATTTCATGAAATTTTTCATAGTTGCTTAAATTTTCATCGCAGTTACATAAAAAATAAAATTAAAAAGCTCTTTCAATATACAAAAATAAAAATTCTATGTGATGTGAAAGCTTTGGTCATAGTTTAGCAGTTTTTCTGTCTTAATGGTACCTACATTAATTGCATGTCATAATCAATGTGGCTAAAATACAATAAATATGATTACCATGCATTTTAGCTATAAGAAGATAACAGAAATGTAGAGATAGCTGGAAGGAATTAGGGGGTCAATAAGGGTTCACTTATAGGATTTTGTTTTTAAGATGGATTAAATTAGGATATACTTGTATGCTAATGAGAATAATCTCACAGAAAGAAAAAATTAGAAGCAGTATGATATACTTAAAGGATGTCTTGTATTTCTGAATGTGAGAATATGGTTTACAATAGTGCTCATATGTCCACCAGTAGTGTCTTGTTGAAATCATTTAAGGTCTTCCATTTATCTTCACAAGATAGAATTTGTTCTAAAATCCTTTGTGGATTAAGAACTGAAGATTTGAGATCAATGGAAACTTTACTGTCATGTATTTAAGAACTATAAGCAATTGATTTATAAACATTTAAGTATAATCTTTCTTCAACATGACTCCTCACTTGTACACCCATTCAGTATCTTAAGATAGTTGTTATAATTAAATAATTTAAAACATAAAGATACTTAAAACAGGAATGCTTCCATTTTTTTTTTTTTTTTTTTTTTTACTGACATAAGAACTGTCTTTAATTAGTATGCTAGTTTTACAAACTGTATTTATTTTTAACTGGAAATATATATCTTATTAAACCTAATGCACAGTAGTAAGGCATTCCCAAGTTACAAATGGAGTTACATAAATAAAAAATAAAATAATAAAAATAACTATTTCTAAGGAGCTTACTGTGTATTGGAAACTGTGATGAATGATATATATGACTTAGTATAATATTGCAAACTTAGAAAATAAGTAATATAAAATAACTTATTTTTCAGATAACATGCTTGAAATGAGTGTAGAGTACATTTTTTTTTCTTTTTCTTTTTTTTTTTTTTTTGAGAGAGGGTCTCACTCCCATTACCCAGGCTGGAGAGCCATGGTGTGATCATGGCTCACTGCAGCCTTGACTTCCCAGGATCAGATGGTCCCACCTCAGCCTTCTGAGTAGCCGGGACTACAAGTGCACCACCATGCCCGGCTAACTTTTGTATTCTTAGTAGAGATGGAGTTTTGTCATGTTGACCACGTGATGGCTAGATAATTAAATAACTTAAAACTCCAAGTAATTTTTTATTTATCTAATTTATGTCTTTGTGTTGATCTATCTGATAGAGTTACTTTCCAAATCTTTATTGCTGGATAGTCAAGTATTTCAGAAAAATTTAATAGATAGTAAAAGGTTAGTGTTCCACATTCTATAACTAATAAATATATGTAAGAAAAATCCAGTTAATTGTGAAAAAAATGTAATTGTGAAGATTAGGTAAGGCATAACGTGTAATTTAAATTCATGAACATATATAATTTAAAATCTTGCTATAAATTCATATTAATCTTTTACCTAATAACCATCATTTTGAAGTACTTTGATTATTTGATGATCACTTGATTTTATTTGGTTCCATTTTAATTTTTTCTTTTTATTCTTAAAATAACTCTAACCTACTTAAAATGTTTTTTTTGGGGGGGTATAAAAATGCAAATGATAAAAATCACATTTCAATTAATTCTTGGTAGTAGTTAATCTGTGTCCCTTTTTTCTATCCTAAATATGTATAAACATGATAGGCATTTTATGAGTGCCTATTGCTGTGCTCTCTTTATATATCATTAAATGTTCTGTAAAACATAAATTCAAGAAAATTTTCTGTTATTGACCTATGGTTGCTTTGAATCTTTCTGCTCATCAAGCTACATATTTGTTCATGTTTATATGTCTCACCTAGGGGCTTAATCATCTATTATGCCATTTATTCTGTGGGGAAGTGTGTTCTCAATTGTGGATACGGGGTGAACCACCCATCATCCCCCTATCCACTAGGCATGCATGAATGATGTCATGAAACTAGTGGCAGAAAGGAGGGTATACAGTAATATTTAAGAACATGGATTCTAGAGTAAGGCTACACAGACACCAATGATAGCTAGTTATGTGACCCTTGGTAAGTCAGTTGACCTCAATCAACTTCATTTTTCATACCTTTTAAGTGAAAGTTATAATAGCATCTTTATTATAGGCTCTTAAGAGTTAAGTGATAGAGTAATATAAAATTTAATACATTACTTGGCATATAGTTCACGTTGAGAGAACAAATAGGGAATTGCTATGGCCACCTGAGGCACATTACTTTGTTCCAAACGTGTCTAGATGACCAAAATTCTTAGTTTATTACTTTTAAGTATACATTTTTAAGTGTATGTATGTATAAATGTGTGTATATATGTATAATATATAAGTATATATTCAAGTCTATATGTGTATATAGGTATACACATAGAGTTTTAATATTTATATTTCTGAAGAAGATTAAGATTCTATTATAGCTATTGCACATTAAAGATGCATCTAAATATTATCACTAAATTAGCTATATTAAATTATAGTAAAAAGGCATATTTTAAACAGAATTATTGAGATACATTATGAAGGGTGTAGTAATATATTTTCTGCATTTTTAGTGTGAGATGAGGTGTATAATTTTCCTTTAATGACTCTACTTAGTGGAAAAATAAGATTGGTTATAGATTCCCAAATAATTAAAGGTCTTAAATAGGCTGCCTATGAAGTGGTCTTATTTGAATTTGAGCAGTCACTCTGTATTACTTTGCTAAACTGTGCGGTTTTATACAATAAATTTAAATCCACAAGTTTGTAATATACTAATGAAATCAAATGTTAACGTCCTACAATATAACGCATGTGTCTACTAGAATAAACATTCTGAAAAAGAGACACTATTTGTGTAAATCATCTTGAACCTCAATGTTCTTCAGCACAACTCATGCAGCAACAAGGTTAGATACTGAGTAGTTTTACTCATTTCCATCAACTTGACATTGCTTCTGATTTGTGTTTGCTTAATTTGTGTTTGACTTTGATGTTAAACAAACTTAAAAATCTACAGATTGTATTAGCAACATCTTTGATCTTATGAATTTCAGCAAGTACCTATATGGGCCTGTGGATATAGTAAGTTTAAATCCCAACTTTTAAAAAACTGGGCATACTGACTCATAGATCCAAAAAAAAAAAAAAAAAAAAAAAAATCACCAGAAACTATGCATATGAGAGCCAAATACAGCAAATAAGAAGTAGTGGGAGATTTTGTTTGGTTGGTCACTGACTTTAAAAAAAACTTTTTTATCTTTGTGAATAATTAAAAGGATGACTTTTAAAGAAAGTATACATTTCTTGACCCAAACATAATGATAATGAGATAGGACGATCACTGACCTTGAAATCAAAACTCTAGTTGTTTACTGGCATATGTGTTGTTTGGTAAATCTGTGCTTAAATTTCTTTTCAGAAATACAGATTTCTTAAAGTTTTTTTTTTTTTTTTTGAGACAAAGTCTTACTCTGTCACCCAGGCTAAAAGTCTCACTCTGTCACCCAGGCTGGAGTGTAGTGGTACGAGCATAGCTTACCGTAACCTTGAACCCCTGGCCTTAAGAGATCTTTTGACGTTGGCCTCCTGAATAGTTAGGGTTGTAATTTTTTTTTTTTTTTTTTTTGGCTAGATGCCATCTCCCTCTGTTTCCCAAGTCAGGTCAAATTCCTGGCCTCAAGCAATCTTCCCACCTCAGTCTCCTAAAGTGCTGAGATTACAGGTGTAAGCCACTGTGCCTAGCTGGGTATTTTATTTTAAAGTCCTTTGTAATCAAACTCGAAAGATTGTGAAAAATTATCATAATATTAAAATACATTTCTAATGTTACTATGCAATGAAGCATTCCTGAAAATTGTTTTATGTACTTTTGAACAATCAGCTAACTTGTTTCTATGATTTGAGAGCAACATAGCCATTATTCCTTTGGAGTAAGGTAAATTACGTGAGACATTGTGGCTATTACTTTCTGAATTAAGATAAATTTGGGGTTAAAAGATGTTAAACTACAGCCTAGACATAAATAAGCAGTATGCATTCTACAATACATTTCATTACTTAAACCGAGTCAATATTGTTAGTGTAATGACTTTAATAAAAGTACAGAACTTGGAATATAAAGTACTTCACTGTCTTTTTTTTTTTTTTGAGACAGAGTCTCGCACTGTGGCCCAGGCTGGAGTGCAGTGGCCGGATCTCAGCTCACTGCAAGCTCTGCCTCCCGGGTTCACGCCATTCTCCTGCCTCAGCCTCCTGAGTAGCTGGGACTACAGTCATCCGCCACCACGTCTGGCTAATTTTTTGTGTTTTTAGTAAAGACGGTGTTTCACCGTGTTAGCCAGGATGGTCTCAATCTCCTGACCTCGTGATCCGCCTGCCTCTGCCTCCCAAAGTGCTGGGATTACAGGCTTGAGCCACCGGCCCGGCCCTACTTCACTGTCTTAATGTGTGTTGCTTTACTGACTCTTCCTTACCTGGTAATGAAAGCACAAACTCCAATCACATATTGAAATCGTTAAAATATACAATGCAATAAAAAACACAATGTTTATTCTTACTTCCACTTAATACACCCATGGCACTTCAGACGGTTTGAAGGCATACACAGGTGAATGTGTTGAGATACTTAGATTCAGGTAAATGGAGTTCCCCAGAGAGAAGCGGAGACATAACTGGTGCAAACTTCGACCTTGCTGAAAAATTCACCACTTCTAAAAACTAAAATATATTTCTATACAATAAGCTCAAGCATTTTTACTTTTATTGTTTCAATTTAAAAAAAAAAACTGAAATCTCTTGGCTAGGACTTCTTTAGTGAATATTTACTCAATTTTTTAATATTGAGTAAATCAAATTTCTAGTCTCCCGAGCATTATATGCCTTGTGTTCTGAAGTTGTGCCATATAAACAAATTGTTATTCTAATTCTTTTGTATTTTTTAAGGTATATGAAAAGTTCAATCTAATCTGTCCGACATCATCAAATTTTTATTCCCTAACCTTGATTTTATTTGCAAACAAAACTCAATTTCCAAAGATATAAATTGTTACCTATATAACTGGATTATGGACTACAAATCAATACATTTGATATTATCATAGTTAACGTTTCAGAAAATTGTGTCACAAATAGTACTATACACTAGTCTTGTTTTATTCTTTTTAATAACCCAGTTTTAGTATCAATATTATGTTTTTATTTCAGCATCATCTTTCAAAGTAGAATAAAATGACATAATAACTTAAAACAACAAATTATGCTAAAGAATTTATCTACCTAGCTAAGTTATTTTTCTTGTTGAGTATTAGTTTTTATAATGCTACTATTCATATCCCCTCCAGAAAAACTTATTAGAATTCTTACTTTGTTTTCATACAATGAATCCCAGAAAGGATCCTTAAGGAGGATTAAGAAGAATCAGTCACTAAACCTAATTATAAAACTGAGATTTCTTATTAAGCACTTCCATATACGTTATCGCCTTAAAACAACCCCTATTATGTAGAAATTAATATTGCCACTTAATAGATTATGAAAGAAAGTCTCACAGACTTGCTGAAGTCATACACCTTGCAAGTAGCTGATCTAAGGCTCAAACACATTCTTCTCACTAAAGGAACAAAATGTCTTCCACCAGAGCAATCAATTAAAATTCAATATTTACTGTGCATCCACATTTGACAATTAGTCATAAATGCTTAAGGGCATTGACTCAACCTTCCTCTGTCTGTTTCTGAAGCCCATGTACAAACAGAGGGAGAATTTTACAGATGAGAAAATGGAGCCATAGAGAGATTAAAGTTCATGCTATAGGTAACAAGCTAGTAAGATCCAAAACTAAAATTGAATGGAGGGTTGCATTTTAAATCCAGTCTATCTAAAAAAAAAAAAAAAAAAAAAAAAAAGAAGTGACAGGATGTTATCCCAGTTACAGCACATTATTCCTTCCTAGTATGCTAGGTGTACAAGTGTTCCAGAAGTGCTTGTCTTGAGGTTTAACCAATTACCTCTATATTTGTTATATTTAGTCTCCCTTTTATTAGATTGGTGCAAAAGTAATGGTGGTTTTTGCCATTAAAAGTAATGGTCATATTATATCGACTCTCATTTATTATATTGCTTTTCTGTCATATTTTTAATTGCTTTATATTTCATTAAGTTCTGCTATTCTCATTACTAAGTTCTTTACTACTTTGTTATTATTATATTTGGTTTTAATCAGGTGATTATTTTCTAACTACTTAAATGGACACATAGGCTTGCATTTAGGCTATCTTGTGCTTCTTTACATTAAAAGTGTTCTTGTGACGACAACCTTAAATAAACTCCACATATTTTGACAAGTGCTTATATTTTTATTTAACACTGATAATTTTTAAATTTCTTTGAGACTTTCCTGTGTAAACCATGGGTTATTTTTAAGGGTGCTTTTTCTAGTTTCTTGAAATAAAATATGTTTTAAGGCTATTAACTATTATTCCATCATAAACACACACACACACACACACGCACAAATGTCTGAGAACTCAGTCTATTTGTAAATTTTTTAAAATTTATTGAAACTTTCTTTTGTGGCCTCATGGACAATAAACTTCTATCATTATTTCACGCGTTCTTAAAAGTCATATGTATTCCGAGTGACATCAGCAGAACAGTTGAATAAAAATCCCCAGACAGGCTGGGTGTGGTGACTCATGACTGTAATCCCAGCACTCTGGGAGGCCAAGGCAGGCAGATTGCTTGAAGTCAAGAGTTTGAGACCAGCCTATCCAACACGGCGAAACCCCGTCTCTATTAAAAATACAAAAATTAGCCAGGTGTGGTGGCGGGTGCCTGTAATCCCTGCTACTTGGGAGGCTGAGGCAGGAGAATTGCTCAAACCAGGAGGTGGAGGTCACACCATTGCACTCCAACCTGGGCAACAGAAGGAGACTCCGTCAGAGAAAAAAAAATAAAAATAAAAATCCCCAGACAATTTTCCCCTACAAAGACACTGATTTAACAGGAATATATAGTCCAAAAAGCCTTAATGAGAACTCTGAAACCAATTAAGAGGTTGCAGCACCCTAAGCAAATGAAAAGCCACCAACAGCTGCATTCAAATTGTTACAAAAAAGAAAAAAAGCCTTTGCCTTTCACCCATGATAGCTCTATGTGCTATCAAGTCAGCACTATGTGCTCATTTTGTGTCCCTATATAACATTTTGGTAATTCTTACAATATTTTTAACTTTTTAATTATTATTATCATCTGTTATGGTGGTCTTTGGTCATTGATCTTTGATGCTACTATCATAATTGTTTTGGGAGTACCACAAGCTGCATGTATATAAGACAGCAAACTTACTAAATGTTGTGTGTGTTCTGACTACTCCACCAACCAGCCATCCCCCCATCTCTCTCTCTCCTCAGTTCTCCCTGTTCCCTGAGACACAACAATATTGAAAATAGGCCATTTGCTAACCCTACAATGGCCTCTAAATGTTTAAGTGAAAAGAAGAGCTACATGTTTTTCACTAAAGAGCTAGAAATGTCTAATTAGTGAGGAAAGCATGTTGGAAACTAAGATAAGCTGAGAGCTAGGTGTCTTGCACGGAACAGCCAATTGTGAATGCAAAGAAAAAGTTCTTGAAGGAAATTAAAAGTACTAACCCAGTGAACACAAAAATGATAAGAAAGCAAACTAGTTTTACTGCTGACGGAGAGAAAGTTTTCTTGGACAGAAGATCAAAACAGCCACAACATTTCCCATCAGTCAAAGCCTAATTCAAAGCAAGACTCTAACTCTCTTCAATTATTGAAGGCTGTGAGAGGTTCAGAAGAAAAGTTCAAAGCTAGCAAAAGTTCGTTCATGAGGTTTAAGAAAAGCAGCTATAACAGAAAAGTGCAAGATGAAACAGCAAATGCTGATGTAGAAGGTGCATCAAGTAATCCAGAAGATCTAACTACAATAATTGATGAAGGTGTCTATATGAAACAACAGATTGCCAAAGTATACAAAATAGCCTTCCATAGAAAAATATGTCATCTAAGACTTTCATAGCTAGAGAGGAGAAATCAATGTCTGGCTTCAAAGGACAGGCTGACTGTTTTGTTAGGGGCTAGTGTGGCTGGTGACTTTAAGTGGAAGCCCATACTAATTTACTGTTCCAAACTAGGCTCTTTACGAATTATGTTAAATCTACTCTGCCTGGGCTCAATAAATGGAGCAACAAAGTCTGTATGACAGCACGTCTGTTTACGGCATAATGTAGCGAGTATCTTAAACCCACTGTTGAGACCCACTGCTCAGACAAAAAAATTCTTTTCAAAATATTACTGCTCATTGACAATGTATATGGTCACTTAAGAGCTCTGACAGAAATGTACAAGGAGCTTAATGTTTTTTACATGCCTGATAACACAACATCCATTCTGCAGCCATGGTTCAACCAGTAATTTTCACTTTCGATTCTTATTAATAGATACATTTTGTAAGGCTATAGTGGCCACAGATAGAGTGATTCCTTTGATAAGTTTGGGCAAAACAAATTGAAATTTTTCTGGTAAAAAATTATTATTCTAGGTGCTATTAAGAACATTTGTGATTTACGGGAGAGGTCAAAATATTAACATTAACAGGAGTTTGAAAAATGTTAATTTCAACTCTTATGAATGCCTTTGAGGAGTTTAAGACTTCACTGGAGGAAGTAACTGCAAATATTGTGGAAATAGCAAGATAACTAGAATTAGAAGTGGATCCTAAAGAAGTGATGAAATTCTGGCAATCTTCTGATAAAACTACGACAAATAAGGACCTACTTTTTATGGATAAACAAAGAAAGTGGTTTCTTGGCATGAAATCTACTCCTGGTGAGGATGTTATGAACATTGTTGAAATGATGACAAAGGATTTAGAATATTACAGAAACTTAATTAATAAGGCAGCGGCAGAGTTTGAGAACATAGACTTCAATTTTGAAAAAAATTCCGCTGTGGGTAAAATGCTATCAAACAACATCACATGCTACATAGAAATCTTTCATTAAAAGAAGTGTCAATCAGTGCGGCAAACTTCATTGTTTTATTGTAAGAAATTGTCACAACCGTTCCAACCTTTAGTAACCACCACATTGATCAGTCAGCAACCATCATCATCAAGGCAACACCTTCCACCTGCCAAAAGATGATGATCTGCTGAAAGTTCTGATGATTGTTAGTAATTTTTAGCAATAAAGTATTTTTAATTAAGGTATGTACATTTTCTAGACATAATGCAATTGCACACTTGTTAGACTTCTGTATCGTATAAACATAACTTTTATGTGTACCAGGAAGTCAACACATTTGTGTGACTCACTTTATTTCAATATTTGTTTTATTGTGGTAGTCTGGAACTGAGCCTACAATCTCTCTGAGGTATACCTGTATAAGTTAACACTACTGTACTGAACACCTAAAAATGGTTAAGATGATAGATGTTATGTGATATGTTATTTACTTTGTTTCACAAACAGCAAACAAATAATTTTAAAATGCATGTTTTAAAATAAAAATGTTAAATTCAGAAACTACATGTTTTGAAATTTTTTCTTTCCATATTTCTTAGAGTAGTTTTGTATAGCTAAGGCTAAATTATTAAGCATATGAAAATTTCTGTTAATTATACCTTGTTAATATCTGGGATTGGATTGATTCTACCAGCTACCATAAGACTACTTAACAATGAACAGAACAATTTAATAATTGGGATTAAAGTCTTCTGGTTAATAGAATATTAGAACGTGACCACTTCATCAAATATGCTTTGAAGGAGGTAATATTTTATACAAAATTATAATGACAAGTTTGCATAAGGATGCACATTTCCAAATTATTTATGTGAATATATAAAATTTATTTTTATTTGGTAATGTAGTTGTGATTTCAGCATTTTGTAGGTGGAGGATGTGAATGTGAAATCAAAACGAAAGTTGTTTTGTGAGATGTAGTGTGCTTTCTTTCTCTTTTTATATCTAAAGAAAAATCCCATTTCACTGTTAGTTTTGTTAAAACTCCTTATGTTATCTTTTTATTATAATGTATAACCTACTGATGTGTTTCCCTATCAATTATGGCCCTTATTGTATTTGTATGAAGAAATTATTTTTAAAGAATACATTCTTTCTATTTTTTCATTTTAATTTTGACTGTTGACATAATAATTAACGATTTATTTTGATTTTTTGTCTTCAATTTTTTTAACTTCTGCTTTCAAACGCTCTGTCTTATTTTATTTTAAATGTAGACAATATATTATATATTATGTTTTTTCAAATAGCATTTCTGTACTTTGAATTATAGTTTAATTCATTTTTAATTGTAATTGGTGTTATATTTACACTTATTATATCATCTAATGTTTTTAAACGTTAGATGCTTAATTTTTTTTCATTTTTTTATTTTCTGTTTTATCTTTTGTTACCTGAATTACATTTTCTTATTCTATTTATGTGCTTAATAAACATATACATATATAATTATATAAAACATACATATTCTGTATGTTGTATATGTTTTGGTATATTATAATTCTAGTTTTATAATATTTTCCCATAAGTTGTAATGGTAAAAATATTACAGTTTTTAAATTAAAAATTATATTTTTATTATTTTAACAAATATCCCTGTTTGCTTGTAAAGTTATATTGGAATAATTGGAAATCTAATTAAACAACTCTTCTCTTAATACTTCCACTTTTTTTTCTTTTTCTGGTAACTTCCAGAACATGAATTTTTTAGTTAGTAATGTGGTAGATTAATTTATTTGTCCTAATTCTTCATTTCTTCCCTATAGTAGATGTTTGATATACATCTGTGCTTTTTCTCAAGTGGCTTTGAGGTCCTACTCCTACAACAGGCAAAGCGTACAGTGCAGCCATAGTGACTTTCAGCCTAGCATAGAGATTTTCTTTAGTAGTAGCAATGTGAGTGGATGTGAAATAAAGGATTGAAATGTGCTCACTTGTTTTGACTTGCTCTATTATGATTCTACCAGTTACTGTAAGACTAGTTTACAATGAACAGACATGTAAATGAGAAAATATTAGTTGCTTTGGTCTTTGAAATTTAAAAATTTTTCAATTATTTCAGTGTGCCTAACAGTAGAAGCTGTTTATATACTGCTATTAAGCCTATAAATCTATTTACTTTATAATTACCTTCTCTAATATAGATTGTTCACCCAAAGCAATTTATAAAGTAAAAGATAGTGACCTGAACCCACCACTCCACTTAGAAAAAGTTCATTGACAAAGCCTTTGAAGATCCCTGTGTTCCCCTTTCTTATAATCCTGTTTCTTTCCTATCCTAAATTTTATATTTCTATTAACTTTAAAATTTTATGATTCATGTATATATCTTTATATATACATGTATACATGAATATTATATATGTGTAATATACATATGGATACATACAATCCATATTATATGTGGGTCACATATGTCTCTAAATAACTTTAGAGATATTTACTTTATTATTTTGAGAGCATTTCTTATATTTTATTCAGAGTTATGATTAATTGGTTGATTGATTTGACAGTAGTTATAGTAGTTGCTGAGTGAATCTCTAAGGGCCATCAATTTTCTCTCTTTTTTAGTAATCCCAGTCTGGAAATTTGGAAGGAAAACTAACTCATCGTCCTCATCATACATGGACTAAGTAGTCAAAAATACACTTTAATATTTTGTATAAAGAATTCTTTAAAGTGTTGTTCTTTTGATATCAAGATTTTTATGATCTAACTTATTATAATTACAGACTTTGTTTCCATTATACTCAAGAATGATGAATGATCAAAAAGGCACTCTATAGAAATCTGATTGTTCTAATCTAGTTTAAAATTAGAGGACTCTGAGGCAGTAATTTTGAGTAACAAAGCAAAGATTGTTTTGTGATTCCAGACTCCTCCTTTATTTAATTAAAGTTGTTTTTTTAAAAAAAATAATTGAGATTAAAGTGTTCTGGTTAATAGAATATTAGAACATGACCACTTCATCAAATATGCTTTGAAAGAGGTAATATTTTATACAAAATTATAATGACAAGTTTGCATAGGGATGCACATTTCCAAATGATTTATGTGAATTTATAAAATTTATTTTTATATGGTAATGTAGTTGTAATTTCAACATTTTGTAGGTGGAGGATGTGAATGTGAAATCAAAATGAAAGTTGTTTTGTGAGATGTAGTGTGTTTTCTTTCTCTTTTTATATCTAAAGAAAAATCACATTTCACTGTTAGTTTTGTCAAAATTCCTTACGTTATCTTTTTATTATGACATATAACCTATTGATTTGTTTCCCTATCAATTATGGCCCTTATTGCATTTGTATGAAGAAAGAAATACTAAAATGAATAATAGCAGTGGAGTGCTTTAGTTAGTTTCACAATGTAATTTTATTCTAATTATTGGTGTCATTTTAGTTTGTGTACTCCACAGCCTAGCATCAGCCAAGAAAGAAGGTAGTCATGAATACTGTTTAAAACACAAAACTTCCAAGTGTCCTTTGAAATAAAGTAAAGATTCATCATTTGCTCACTATTTTATTAGGATGTTCTTTGGGTTTTAATATCAGGTAATATTATAAGATATAGAAATATTTCCTCAAAAATATTTATTATCTTATTAAGGTAAACTGTCTTCCTTGCCGGTGGACAATATTTTACAGCTAAAAATACAGAATTCTATAAACTTCACGGTTGGAGTCCAGCCACTTTTTAGCTGACAACACTATAACGATTACTTTCATTCTAATTTTAAAGACAATAGTAGCAGCACTTCAATTAACCAATTAATCAAAATAATATTCAAGTTTCTGCACATCTAGTTCATAAAGGCTCTCCCTACAGCACATTATTCCAAATGAATGCCACCTCCTGCTATGGTGGGTGTTCCGCTGGCCTACAAAAGCAAAGGAGTTAGCTCTTTCCATTGCAATGAAAAAAGTTAACATCACTGACACTTAAGTGACCATAATTAGTCCACTGAGATTAATTCAAGAACTTTGTACCTCTCCTAGTACCATCGTCAGCCTTATAGCACCCTCTAAATTGCAGCAGCTCATTGGTTCATTTTCCAAATGGTGTTCTCATTAGAATGCTCTAGAAGCTCAATTTTTTCAAAATGATCTTGGGTACTGCAGGAAGCAGCCTCAATCAAAGAAAGCCTAGAGGGAGACCTTATGTCTTCAAATTGTGGTGTATTTTCTCAGTGTTCATATGAGAAAGATAAATCAAATGACCGCATATTAAAAAAAAAACAAATTATGGTGATTGATAATGTGAAGTAACATAAAAATATGTTTTCTGGTCACATATCATACAACAGACATGTTAATTTTATTTTAATGCCTTTGTATGGTAGTAGAAAAAATATATAAAACTTTTTTAAAGATTGTTTTTAAAATGCAAATAGTATTTTTTTTAAAACTGTTTTAAATACATTTCCTCTAAAAACTGGGGAAATCAAAGTCAATTATCTGTAAATGTGCCCTAAAGTTATTAAACACATTTTGGTGAGTATAGAAGAAAGGAAGCAGCAGAGTAATGAAAGAGACAAAGATAATTTTAGCACAATAGGAAATATGAAAGAAGTGAAATGTCCGCTAACATACGCAAATTTCTCAATGTTTCACTTTATTTTTGAGCCAACATATAAAACAATATCTATGAGAAATCAGAATACTTGCCTCTACATTGAGGAAGTAGACAAATGCTGATTTTCAAAAGCAAAACTCTATTATTTATTAAGGATGTCTTCAGTCACTATAGCACCTAAAACAGTTTTGGACAGATTTGAGAATACATTATTCGAATCTTAACTTTAGAATTTGTTGCTTCACACCATTGAGAAACTTAAATATGCAGCTGATTTAAGAGATATGGGGACACAAATAATGACATCAGAGGCCTGTTTCTCCATTTCTCAGCCCTGCTTATTTCTATATAGTCATCTGGTTATAGTCAGTATTGTCCTCCTGAACAACACAATCACCATTATTTTAACCTCAGTGACCCGAATAGGGAAGTACATGCTCTCACCTAAGTTACATCAAGAGAAAGGGATAATATTTTCAATAAAAAAGTTTTGATATTGAGCCAGGTTTGGTGATCTATCCATTCTTGAGCCAATCACTCCAGCCAGAGTCACAAGACCATTTTCAGAATAATCCCACTGAGAAGACATTCTATGGATTCTATCACAAGATAATGTGATTCTGCTACCAGGAAAATAATGAAAGGGGTACTGAAGCAATGAAAACAGAAATAAAATATTCACCCCAGAGAAGGGGATACCAAAGACATATGAAGTTGTTACTGATCTGATGCAAAATTTTTATACAGATTAGCTCACAGATGCTTTGTGGACATTAAGGATGTCAGACATAATCAGGAAAAGCCATTGAATGTTCATTGAAATGAAAATGAAATACATCAGACTATCCTTATGTACTTTTTGAAAGGATTTTGAGACTGGTAAATCAAGAGGGCTTTATAGATATAATGCACTTGAAATCTTTCATAATAAATTAGTGGAAAACATGATGAAATTTAGACTAAGAACATTTCATTAATGGTAACTACTTAAACAACCTTACCAGAAAATGTTCACTAATGTATCAATATTAACCTGAAGGGAATTTTTTGAAGTCTTGTTCCAGATCTTAATTCAATTTTTTTAATGTCTTTTGATGAAGATATTGAAAATAGTTTAGTGACTTGTGTGGGTTATAGAAAACTTGTGGGGATAATGATATGTTAGATGCCATATCTGAGATCCAAAAATATCCTAACACAATAGATTAATAAAGTAAATGGTGATGAGATAAAAGTTAATTTAAACCTTAACATATAGAAAAAAATTACAACAAAACTTTTACACAACCTGTTGGTTATGCCTAAAAGTGAACATTGTGTATTAACAGAGGCTCATTAGACTGAAGAACACTAGCGTGACAGAACCTCAACACACATTAGCAATGCCATACTTCTGCGAAAATGAATTAAAATTATGATAGCAAGTATTAATAAATGTTATATTCTGATAACGATAGGTGGTATTTGGGTTTGAGCGTTGTCATAGTCTTAGAGATAAATTTGAGTGTGTCCAAAGGAGACTGTTAGAAGAAAAGAGCTGAAGATGTTCCTATCGGAGGGGAGAATATTTAGGGGAAAAATAAAAGCTACTTACAAGTACTTGAAAAACTTTCCTATAATTTGGAATTCAGGCTTATTCTTTCTGCTTCCAAAGCCTGTATTAATATTTGAAGTTTAGAAGTCTGGGAAATTTTTCTTCCAGACATTTTGATTTTTGCTTTAGTTTTGCAATGATTTTTTTAAAATGCTTTCATTAATTATTCAATTTCCTATGATGATAAAACGTCAGTCTGAGATTAGGAAGCCATTTATTTGTGTCATTGAAAGGGAAATCCATGCAACAAATATTTGACTGGACTAGGTAACTTTAAATCTAAGTTCAAAATATTACTGCTTTGAATTTCTATAAAATTATTTATGACTGAATGAAGCAGGTAATTGGACACATCTGGCTGAAAGAGTAGTTTCTAAGGAAGGTCACAGAGAAATAGCCTATCTAGCTGGCAGTAACAAGTTATCATCATTTTACAAAATGTAGACCTAAAGACTAAAACACAAAGGATCCTCTAACGTTTATGAGATAAAGAAGAAATGTCTCTTCCTAGAATTGTTTTAGGGTGGAGAACTATGTAGACAGTTTTATAAAAGCAGCTATTAAAGATAGTGAAAGTAGAGATTAGCAGTCTGAATTAAGGTTAGTACTAATTAGGGATTACTCCTTTATTATAGAACATTCAATATATTTATTAGTTTATAACACACAGGAGAGTTAAAATGTATTACCAAAAAAAGGAAAAAGAAATACCTGCTTTCATATCGTTCATCTTAAGATGGATCCTTTAAAACCCTGTGCGCTCTGCTCCAATTAGATCTTTCATTTCCCAGCAGAGGTGAACACTACTCAATTATGTGTATATTTTCCATTTGCTTTTTTGTATAGTTTTATCAAAAAACTGCATATCACTATATAATATGTTTGTGTTTTACATGATTTGACAATTACACTAATTGGTTTTGGTATGTATTCTTCTGCGACTTCCTTTTTCAGATCAGAAATTCATCCAAGTTGTTGTATGAGCTGTAGACCCTTCATCATTACTAGTACTAGATTCCACTAGATTTTATGTATCTACTCCTGTCCTCATGGAAATTATTTTTTGTTTCTAGTTTTTCATATGTCTGTAGTTGCACAAATACAAGTGTATCTTCATAGTAATAGTACTCAAAGTTTGTCCTATGGCCAGCAGTATCACTTGGGAACTTGCTAAATAGGCAAATTCAGCCTCACTCCAGACCTGCTGAATCAGAAACTCTGGGGGTACAGTTTTTAACAACCTGTCCAGGTGAATCTGATGCACTTTCAAGTGTAAAAAACCACTGGTATCTAGTATATTTCTAGGAATGAAATTGTTGGGTCATACTTTATAAATCTTCATGATAATACATGTTTTTCTAAAATGGTTATACAAATTTTCAACTCAAGCAAAATTTAATATAAACTTCCATTGTTCTATTTCTTCTAACAGTTGACATTGTCTGACTTTTCATAGTTTTCTAAGAATGTTTAAAACATATATGGATAACTGATTCTATTGAATACTCTTTTGTTGCATCTACTACTATAATAATATTTTTCACTTTTAGTATATTAATGTAATGAATAAATTATGTTGACCATTTAATCTTAAATTATTTTAGCACTTCTGGTATAAACCTACTTTTGTCTACTTTTATATGTTGGTGACTTCTATGTCCTAATATTTTTTATTTTTGCATCCACATTCATAAATGATATTGGTCTATGATTTTGTCATTTTCATGAACATTTTGTTTGACTTTTAAAATGAACTGGGTCTGGTGGTTCTTTGATTTGCCTGTTTAGTTGTTGGTGCTTGGGAAGATATTTATAATTAACAATTTGATTCCTTCAATGGTTTTGAACTATTTTAGATTTTATTTTTAATACTTAATCATTTATATTTTATTGAGAATTTATGTACTTTTCATCTTTAAATTTATTGGCAAATATTGTCCATGATTTTCTCTTATTATTGAAAAAATATAATTTGCATCTGTATAGTTACGTCCCTTTTTCATTCCAAATAATCTTTAGGTTTTTTCCGTTTACTTTGTTAACCTCATATGTTACTTTCTTTTAGTAGTTTTAAAGCAGTAGGACATTTTGCTCAGTGGCCCCCAAATCAAAGGAATTTATTTCAGATTCAAATATAGCCGGCATTTGTTTTGTGCTATAAGAAAAGTAAAAAGAATTAATTAGAGACTTAAATGTTAGACCTAATACCATAAAAACCCTAGAAGAAAATCTAGGTAGTACCATTCAGGACATAGGCATGGGCAAGGACTTCATGTCTAAAACACCAAAAGCAACGACAGCAAAAGCCAAAATTGACAAATGGGATCTCATTAAACTAAAGAGCTTCTGCACAGCAAAAGAAACTACCATCAGAGTGAACAGGCAACCTACAGAATGGGAGAAAATTTTTGCAATCTACTCATCTGACAAAGGGCTAAGGATATGAACAGACATTTCTCAAAAGAAGACATTCATACAGCCAACAGACACATGAAAAAATGCTCATCATCACTGGCCATCAGAGAAATGCAAATCAAAACCACAATGAGATACCATCTCACACCAGTTAGAATGGCAATCATTAAAAAATCAGGAAACAACAGGTGTTGGAGAGGATGTGGAGAAATAGGAACACTTTTACACTGTTGGTGGGATTGTAAACTAGTTCAACCATTATGGAAAACAGTATGGCGATTCCTCAAGGATCTAGAACTAGATGTACCATATGACCCAGCCATCCCACTACTGGGTATATACCCAAAGGATTATAAATTATGCTACTACAAAGACACATGCACACGTATGTTTATTGCGGCACTATTCACAATAGCAAAGACTTGGAATCAACCCAAATGTCCATCAGTGACAGACTGGATTAAGAAAATGTGGCACATATACACCATGGAATACTATGCAGCCATAAAAAAGGATGAGTTTGCGTCCTTTGTAGAGACATGGATGCAGCTGGAAACCATCATTCTTAGCAAATTATCACAAGAAGAGAAAACCAAACACCGCATGCTCTCACTCATAGGTGGGAACTGAACAATGAGCTCACTTGGACTCGGGAAGGGGAACATCACACACTGGGGCCTATCATGGGGAGGGGGGAGGGGGGAGGGATTGCATTGGGGAGTTATACCTGATATAAATGATGAATTGATGGGTGCTGACGAGTTGATGGGTGCAGCACACCAACATGGCACATGTATACATATGTAACCTGCACGTTATGCACATGTACCCTAGAACTTAAAGTATAATAAAAAAAAAAAAAAAAAAAAAAGAAAAGTAAAAAGAAAATGTGTTTATTGTTTTGGAGGATAAAGCTATATATACTATAACAATTCAAGATTGATGAGAACAGGATTTTTATTAGTCTTACCCATGTACCTCTAATTTTTAGGTTAGTGTTTATAATCATGCTTACTTAGTCCTCAGTACATTTCTTTTTAAAGAAGGAACTGACTTATTGAAGAGTATGCACTCTTTGAATTCAGCCCCCCACCCTCTCACACACCTTGACAAGAAAGTGGTATCTTTTCAACAGTTCTTCTGACTAAAAATAAATTAATTCTGTAAAACAACTATACAATTATTCAGCACTGTATTACCAGAAAGATTTCTTGTGGGTTTTAATGGAAGTAATTGCGAAATGTGAAATAAGTGCAAATTAGGTAATTGCACTTACCTAGTAAGCACATTGTTTGCTTACTCAAACTTCTACTGTCTCTATTTCTAAAGTGACATCACTGTTACTGGCAAATGTGGATATTAACCATGTTCACTGAAACTAGTGTATCTATCCCTGTGTCTATATTAAAATTACCAGAAGAGCTTTAAATACCCCTGATCAATTGAATAGGAATCTCCCTAAATTGGGCCTGGGCACAGATGATTCAAATATGTAGCAGTGTTTGAAAACCACTGGCATTAGTTAGACATTTGTCACACCTTATGCTTTAAATTCATTTGTACTGTTAACTTATATGGGTCTTTATTAGAGGAGCAGCATATTGAGGTCAAAAACCACTACAGCTAATAGCAGAGTACTCTTCCTGAACTAATTCAACCATTGTAAGACGCTTCAAAAGCAATTTCCTAATCTGTATTTTCACACTGTTGAAAAGGCTTAAATAGTATTCTATGCTTTCTCAAACATTTTCCCATGTTCTATATTTGATGCTTAATATATTTATCTTACCTTAAGCTCTTTCCTGATGTTAGTGAATGCTAATCTATTTTTAATAAAACTAGTCAGTCTTAGTTGGTAGTCAACAAGAACAACAACAAAGATTGCTAATGTCTTGTGAAGGGTGGCAGAACATGCCACCTAAAATATCACTTCGGCATAAGTATTATTTTGAGCTAAGGCACTTGAAAAACAGGAAGTGCAAGGAGGACACGCTGACTTCCCCTTTTTCATCCTGAAGGAGGGAAATAAAGCCACTCTATGGAAGCTGTCGTTCCTATACCAGAAGGAAAATAACATTCTTACGATCCGGAATGGTGCGCACAGACGGAGAGAAATCTGTAAACCTTGTAAACAAACTCTGACCTTCCTTGTTACTTTTCCACCATTAACTGCCATATCTCAAGTCCCTTTGTCTTGTCACATTTTCATAATTTACCACTTTTTGTTCAATTCAGTATACAAACTCAACTTTTTTTTTTTTTTTTTTTTTTTTTGAGATGGAGGCTCGCTCTATCATCCAGACTGGAGTGCAGTGGCTCGATCTCAGCTCACTGCAAGCTCCGCCTCCTGGGTTCACGTCATTCTCCTGCCTCAGCCTCCGAGTAGCCGGGACTATAGGTGCCCACCACCACGCCCGGCTAATTTTTTGTATTTTTAGTAGAGATGGGGTTTCAATGTGTTCGCCAGACTGGTCTCGATCTCCTGACTTCGTGATTCGCTTACCTCGGCCTCCCAAAATGCTGGGATTACAGGCGTGAGCCGCGGCGCCTGGCCTAAACTCAGCTCTTAACTGCTCCTTTGGGTCTTGATTCTTTTGTGGGGATTCCCATGTCAATATAAAATTTATAAAGTGTATATGCATTTATCCCATGAATCTATCTTATGTCAGTTTAATGCTTACGTCCAACTGGAGACCCTAAGAAGGTAGTGGAGTAATTTTTTCTTCCCTATACTTGAAACCAGCATTAAAACTCTTAGTAACAAAAGGACCTCAGATTGGAGTGAGTGATGTGGCAGAAGGAATGAGAGGGCATATTTTTAAATGCAACTAACTTTAATCCATAAATAAGTACTTTTGTGAAAGAAAATGAGAAATATTCATTTAATTGCTTCTGTCATAATTTAACTTGCATCATATACGTAGCTATTCTTTTCTTAGCCAGTCTTGCTTTTATCAGTTGAATCAGATAATTTCATTTTTTTTTTTTTTTTTTTTTACCAAGTATAAGGCATAAGGTAATCATTGTCCAAAATACCTTCGTAAACTAACTTCAGTTTGGTGATCTCTTTTTGTGACAATTTGCGATGTAATTTTCTTCTTGTTTGAGAGAAAACATTTCTTGTAGACTATGGTAGACAACTGTCTACCTTTCTTGTTTACTGTTTGGGAACCCTTCCTGATTTCATTCCAAGGATTTGAATGAGACTTATCTCATCACCCAGCACTGTAGGTGAGCTCCATAAGCAGATCTGTCCATCCAGTATATCTCATCTAATTTTATACTGTGGAGGGACACAGTGAGGAGCCCATGACCTGAGGCAGGCAAAGGAGATTCCTTTCTAATGGGTAAAGCCATGAAGGCAACAAAAGGTGGCCATCTTCACCACTTTTAAAGAAAATTTGATTTATAATGACACCATTACAGAAGAAAGTAGAGCTGAGAATTCAAAGGTAAGGCCAGGAGTGGTGGCTCATGCTTGTAATCCCAGCACTTTGGGAGGCTGCCGCGGGTGGATCACAAGGTCAGGAGATCGAGACCATCTTGGCCAAGATGGTGCCAACGTGGTGAAACCCTGCATCTATTAAAATACAAAAAACAATAGCTGGGCATGGTGGTGCCGCCTGTAGTCCCAGCTACTCAGGAAGCTGAGATGGGAGAATCACTTGAACCCGGGAAGCTGTGGTTGCACTCAGCCGAGATCGAGCTACTGCACTCCAGCCTAGCAACAGTGTGAGACTCTGTCTCAAAAAAAAAAATAAATAAATAAAGAAAGAAAGAAATGCAAAAGATCTCTAATTATGTACATTGAGTATTTAGAAACAACTATTTCCAATATACTTTTTAGTATGTAGATAATACATACTAAATAATCAGGCTAATACTTAGCTGTTTTTGCCAATTGCAAGAGTTTTGATTGCTACAACACCATCAATTTTTAAATGCTCTCATTTGTGAGAAGTAACCTTGCAATATTTTATGTGCCAAATAGGAAAGAAAAATTAAAAGTTATTTTTTTGGTGAAAATTTTAAAACCCTGTCAAATAGAAACAATGATTCACATATAGTATAACAAATATTGAAGAAAAGCGTTTTGCAAATGAAATAGCCTCAAATGTGCAATTACAGAGACTGAGATGGTGGATGATATACCTCAGGTTATAAGGAGCCAATGATTTTCACATGATAAATTTTTAGTTGTTGGATACTGTGACTCAGGCCAAGTGTTTATTTTGGCTGGAACTTTAAGAGAATTAATATAAAAATAAAAAGATATGTAAATCAGTTGATTACTCATGACTTTAAGTAAATTCCTTCAAATGAGATAGAATCTGATCTGAACAGAACATTGGAAAACACACACACACACACACACACACACACACCCCTTAACATAGAGAAAAGAATTTTCCCCCAGTGATATGGTTTGGCTGTGTCCCCACCCAAATCTCATCTTAAATTGTAACTCCCATAATTCCCATGTGTCATGAGAGGGACTCAGTGGGAGGTAAGTGAATCATGGGGGGCAGATATTTCCCATGCTGTTCTCACGACAGTGAATAAGCCTCATGAGACCTGATAGTTTTATAAAGGGGAGTTCTCCTATACAAGTTGTCTTGTCTGCCACCATGTAAGATGTGACTTTGCTTCTCTTTCACCTTCAGCCATGATTGTGAGGCCTCCCCAGCCATGTGAAACTGTAAGTCAATTAAACTTCTTTTCTTTATAAATTATCCAGTCTTGGGTATGTCTTTATTAGCAGCATGAGAACATATTAATATACCCAGTTTTCATCATTTTCAGATATCTGACAGTATGATAGTCATGTACATTTTATTGCTTAAAAGTCCCATTCCAAGCCCTGCACTAAAGAAAGGAAGCTGAAAACAAAAGAGAATAAGTTCCAAGACAGAGACAGAATTTGGCCATGGATACCTCCCTAGTATCTTCAGATTTACACAAACTGTTTAAAAATGGTAAAACTTAAGTCCACCACAAAAAAAAATAAGCAGTTAATTGAGTTTCACTCTGAGGTAGGGGTAGATTAACCGTATTGTTTTAGATGTGAAAACCCAGACAGAAGCCACTTAGAGCCCAGCACCTATGCTGGAATACAGATTAAAAACTTTTAGATACTTGCCTTTGGTAACCATCCCAAGGAGTAGATTGAGAGAAAATTGATGGGAAAAATCGCTGCACCAAGTTAGGTATAGGTGTTTTAAAATTGTTCTGTATTGAATAAAAAATGTGAATGCTGGGAAGCAAGTGATTGGGGAATATCTGCAATTAGTTCTGTCTGATCTGAATCTCTACATGCCAAGCTCCCCATCAGTATATATTGTCCCAGTGAAGTATGAAATCTAGGGGGCACATGACCAAAACCTAATTGGATAACTCCTAGCACTAGTCACAATATTCATTAAGAAAGCAAACAATGACTTTGTCTAAGCCAATGAAGGTTAACCCTGATGTTTGTTGAAGATATTAGCAAGAAGTGCCTTCTTGGCTCTAAAACTTCTACCTATACAAACAATTTAGTTTAAGTCATGTTTAAACTAAGAATTAAGTCAAAGAGAAAAGCAGAACCTAATGAAGAAATCAAAGCCATAACAAAACTATTTGGGTCCCTAGATTTGTGCCTTAAGATAGCTTCATCCTTGGACTTTTTAGTTATTTGAGCCAATAAACTCCTTTTGTATTGCTTAATCTTGTTTAATTTGATTCTTTTCATTTGTCATCAAGTTAAGTAAGAACATAAAGTAGTAGTCACATACTCAAAAGCTGTTGGGACCAGGACCATCACACAAATAAAAGGAGTGAGAAACTGAGAATGTTATAAAACCATAGGGATGAGCTGGGCCTGTGTGAATAAAAGAACATGTGACTGACCACAGGGAACATCAACACTCTGCTATACTGATTGTGGGAATGCAGACAGTAATTTCATTTTTCTGGTCTTTAGATAATGATATGAATTTTAATATGAAGTCTTCTAAATTTGAATTTCTGGCAAAGCATATTATTTATTATTTAATAAAATATATCATCTAGGCCAGATCTTAGTAGGCCATGATTTTGTATATAATTACTTAAAATATGCAAATGATAATTTATCTATTCACATTAGAAAATGGAAGGTATTTATAAAAATTAGTTTTCACCTAAAATTGCTCATCCCCAATCATCCACCCTGATGTTTCTGAGTCCCTAATAGTAGGAAAAAAAATGATGTTTTGTAAATATCTCTATATCATATATTTTCTATCTTTTAAATCAGTGAATGTAAGCATCATATGTCTCTATAGGTAGGCAAGTGATGTGGAGAAGTGGAAGGAAATAATGCTTACTATGGTGAAAAGCATTCTATGTCATTAGAAACAAAAACAAAAAAAATGCAAGAAACAAAACAAATTTGTGTATGGAGTTTGGCTGCTTAACTACCAGTTTGAGATATTTGTCATATATTTTCAAGGAAAAGAAATATGTAAGAATATTTCTTTTATCAATTTGAAATGCATCCTAGCTGTTCAGAATGTATGATAGTATTCCTCTGTTTTAACACTAAAAGGTAAGATTTTCCGTCTATGTAATGACACCAATAAGAGCTGGACAGGCTTTCTGAGTACCACATTCAGTGAAAGAAGAAAAGGTTACTACATCAATATCAAAATGGTGTCGTATGAAAAATATAATTAGTTCCTTGGACATTTTGGTTTTCTTTTTTAAAGTTAGTTATGTCCTGGATATGTATTACACCATAATGAAGGTGAGAAAAATAAAAATCACTTTTGAATAACTGAAACGAAGTCTAATATGATCAAATATATACATTCAGAAATTATAAAGTAAAAATTACATTAATAGGAAGAACATGAATCCAATATAACAAGTATCAAGACCCCTCTAAAGTTCTAATCTTAGAAGTGTAAAATATACATATATATGTACATATATATATATACACACACACACACACACACACACACACATATATATAAGGAAGACTCCAACTGCCAAAAGTGAAGTGTTATGGACTAAATTGCCCCCTGCCCAAAATCATATGTTGAAGTCCTAACCTCCATTGTGTCAATTCGGAGCTAAAACCTTTAAAGAGATAAGGTTAAATGAGATCATAAGGGTAGAGCCCTAATCCTATAGGTCTGGTATCCTTAGAAGAAGAATAGAAGCCAGGGGGCTGGGGAGGGATGTGCACAGAGAAACAGCCATGTGAGGACACACCTGAAAGTCAAGGCGAGAGGCTCTAAGAAAAAGACATTGAGGCTCCCTGATCTTGGACTTCCAACCTCCAGAACTCTGAGAAATAAATTTCTGCTGTTCAAGCCACTCAGTCTGTGGTATTTTATTGTGGCAGTCCTAGCAGACCAGTACAAGAAGGAACCCCCCTCAACTGTTTTTCCTGTGGATAAAAGAATATTCTTCTCCCCATCTCACCAATGGATCTGCAAGCCTTAAACCAGGGCTCATTCTTCCCTTTGTAGAATCACAAGGTGAAAGAAAAAGTAATAAAACTGTCACTTTAGCCCAGGCAGGAACTGGGAGTTGGTCATTTTTGTAAAGAAGAATGGGAAATCCCAGGAAAAGAAGAAAAAGTAGGTACAAAAGGAGCACAGGGCTGCAAAAATTGAGGAGCAAACAGAGAGTTCTACATGAGAGTTGGTGTATTGGACTCATTGAAAGCACAGGGAGCACCCCTAAAATTCTGGAGTATGAAATGCTACTCCAGTCTGAACAGCGGAATGATTTACCTGGATCAGAAGCCACTATCACAACTACTACCACAGTCATACACACTATCGTCTTGGAATGATTATCTATTCTCAGTAAAGAAGTGACTGAAATTTCATTTGATTTGATAATCTGTTGGTCTTAAATAGACACAAAAACTGGTGAAGTACCATCCACATAGAATAAGGGGTAGTTTCCTGCTACATGTTCATCTTATCAAAGCCAGGTGGATAAAGCTAATTCTCATAATCATATGGTGACTGGACAAGACACATGCTTTATACTCATGTTTATTATATTTAATAATAATAATTCATTATTTAATATTTATTCAAGTGTTTTTTTTTTCAAAAAGGTAAGCAAAGAAATTATTATTTTTAAATTGCCTAAGGATGATTGGGTTGAAGGAACTAAACTCCAGATGGATAAATTAGCTATAAAAGAAAAAGAGGAAAAAATAGAAACAGAGGTAACCTTACCACAATCCTTGGATAAGAACAAGGAAAAATCAATATTTTAAATATTATTCAAATTACACAGAAATAGCTGTATACTTTCCTATATTATGAAAATGCTCTCTCTGTTCATTCTAAAAAATAAATAAACTAAATAAAATAATAAGAAACAAAAATGGGAAAGTATTTTCCCCCAAGTAGCACCTACCAAATTTTGACGTGCTTTTTTTTAATGCTTATGAAAATAACACTAAAACTGACATAAATAAATGAACAATTACTATGTGTAGAAAATCGCAAAAGAGACTTTCTAGAAATAAACTTTTAAGTATAAAAAACAGGCTTAAATAACTTATCATGAAATCTTTCTATGATAGGGCCTTGTCCCAATCTAATCTGATAATTATTTGTGTACGTTATTAGTCCTTAATCTGTATTTCTCATACAAGACAAGAAAATAAACTTTCTGTCTTGACTATGGCACTGTAATATATATATATATTTCTCTTATATTCAATGACAAGGAAATTAGCCTTTACACAATCAATAGGATTTCATGCCAAATATTATAAGAGTTTAACATCTCAACTCAAAGAACAGTTAATGTTTTAAACACTCACCTACCCGTCTACTCCCTGCTGAACTTCCCACCCATGTCAAACACTGATATCCTTGTGAATCTTATTTACCATCCTGGAGAAATCTTGTAAGCTTTTAATTGATCTTAATTATTTTTTTCCAGTTAGACATTATGTTCCCTTTCAGATGAATATTATCAGTACTCTTGAGGTAACCTAAGAATATACGGTTTCCTTTCCTTTTTCTGTCTAAGCATCAGATCTAACCTACCCTGCCTCAATGTCCCCAGACAGCTCTTCCTTCTCTGACAATCTCAGACAGGATTTTGGTTTAACACAAGGAAAAAAGACAGCCTGAAATTTTGATGTGTTAAGCTATGGTCTTGTCACCTTCTCTTTTCCCTTTGCAATGCACTGTTTCTGAATGGCAGTTATGTTTTTACATTCTGAGTCTGCAGTGTTTGTTTATTCTCCAAATATTAGCCAGGGCAAATCCCAATTAACATACTAGAAGACACAAAGAAAACTTGTCATCTTGGGAAAAGAAATTCACAGAGTAATATAGAGTAATATTCTTTAATTCCCATCATTTCCATTAATATATAAGCTATTGCTAGTTACACTCATTCCATTGATGACACTGTTTATGTTTTGAAAACTTAAATAATTCTGAGATACCAGAAATAATTGGTCCTGGACTAATTGCTGTAAAAGGAAAAATACCCAAACGTTCTTCCTTATTTCTTAGTAGAAGCTTTTTTCCACATTTTATGAAATTTTGAGTCCTTTGTATGCACCAGATGTTCTGATTGCAAGCTCATCTAAGAGAAAATTGTAAAGGCAGAAAATATTATTTTATATGATTAATGAATTTATTCATTATTAAGTCAAATATTTATTTAAGTCCCCATTATTTGCTAAATGTTGTTAAACTCCTCAAGTTGTTTAAAGTATATTGCTTGGAGAGGAGTTTGACATACACATAAATAAGTACAACGAGATGTTATATGTGCTAAGCTCAAAGAACAGGATATTTGGTTTTGAAGGGGCATAAAATAGGGAACAGGCAAATCTACCTTATGGAAAATATCAAAATGGACTTCAAAGGGAAAATGACTTTAAAGCTAAAACTTTATAAGATGGAAGTATTAAGCAAATAGACTAGGAAAGAGAGGACATTTTAGGGAGATGGTGATGTTTCTAAAACGATACAGAGGGATGGAAGACCATGGCATGCTTGAAAACAGCAATTCTATGAATATGGCTAGGGAGACTCAAGTGGCAAATAGGCTCCAGATCAAAATGAACAGAAAATGCGTAAGTCTCCTGGTTTGCTGATTCTTGCCCGGAAGGAGGGAGATGACCATGGCTGTTTTCATCAGCCATCACAGCTCTGGGTGGTTCAAAGGCAGAGAAGGGGAATGTAGGTGGGCTCCTCTAGTACTTCTGAGGCAGAGGGAATGTGTGAAGCTCTTTTTTGTTTTTATTTTTAAGTAGCTTAGTTGACATTTTTATATCCTCATTTAGATGCAGTATGGCAAAATCCTGTGTCAGGACCTGATAAATCAAGCCCTCTGTTGAACATCATTGTAGTATTGCTCTTCCCCATCCTTCTGCGTAGGTTTCCCACTCATCTTCTCTGCAATCCAGAATCCCCACCTTTCAGGTGATTGTCTCTTAGTATTATCTTTCATGTTCACTGTCCCTACATGGCCTCAGCCCCCACAGCCTGGTTTGCCTCTTTAGATAACACTTTTTTCTCTTTTCCTGGGGTTATTTTAGGCTTCAGTTAATATACAATCATCTATATTTATAAACGACATTCACCCAGACCTTATGAACTATAGTTAAAATCATTACAGAATGATCGTGGATAGAAGAATAGAAGCTCCAATTTATTAAGGAATTTCTCCCAAATCTGTGTCTGTCACATGCGGTGAGGAGCTTTAATCTGGGCCTTTTCTGATGCCAATAGGAGTATTTGGCACACCTTTAATACAGGCATTCTCTATTTTATTTTAGTGTCTCACATGACATCTTTTCCTCTGTCGACCCAAGCACTTCCAACATGCCCCATCCTGGATCTATATGCCTTGAAAATGCTCTATGATTAGGCCTTGTAGTTCGTGAAAAAGCCCATCTCTGTAAGAATGTATTACCTCCCAATAGATGTGAGATGACAAGGCATTTAATCCAGCATTATGTTTAAATAATCCGGTAATTCCTAAAACTGGAAACAGGAATTTATATTTTGTTGTTGTTGTTGTTTGTGGAATACTTGCATTTTAACGTAACACAGAAAGGTGTTTCCAACTTGAGCAGTAAAAGCAAGGAGACTGGGGAAGCAGAAGGATGGAGACAAAGAACTAAATGATGAAATAATGAATACTAAAAGATTGATCCAGTATCCCCAACTGAGTTATCTCTGGAAACAGTCTTTAACTTAAAGTAATTAATTGAATGATGGAAATTCTAAGCATCACTAAAAATCAGCAGAAATTGTAATTCGTGGCTTTAGTTCATTTCTGGTCACATCACACTTGTAAGTGACCTGTCCACTCAATTAACTCACTCATTTATTAATTTTCTCACCATTATTCATGGAGACCTACTAATAATCTAACAGTATGTGTGGAACAGAGTAAGTAATCAATATGAGCATCCTTCATTCACTTAAAAAAAAACATGTATTTAGCTTCAAGCATAAAACAAGCACCATTTTAGATAGCACACTTTTCTTCTCTGAGCTAATTTTAGGCTTGAATTAAAATACAGTCATGTATATTTACAAATAGCATTCACTTAGACCCTGTGAACTATAGTTGAAATCATTAGCAAGTGGTTGTGGATAAGAAAATGGAAGCTACAATTTATTGAGGAATTTCTCCCCAATCTGCATCTATCAAATGTGGTAGGGAGCTTGAATTTGAGCCTTTACTCTAACCAACAGGAGGAGGCAGTGATGAAAAAGACAAAGTCGTATTCAATGTACTGTTCTATTTTTGTGAGCAGAAAAATAAGCAGGAAATATCACCAAGGTACAAATATTTTACATAATGAGAGTAAGCCTAGGATGGGCTTTAGGTACATGTAGGAGGAGAGTTTCATGTTCAAGCCTCAGAGGTCAGAGAAAGCATAAAACACTTGCGAAATTTCAAGGATCTGGGTTTGAATCCTGGCTTTGCCATAAAATAGGACAAATTACTCAACCTCTCTCTAGGTCAATTAACTCATCTATAAAATAGAAATTTTACAGACAAAATTATAAATAGGAATAACAATGGAATATATTAAAATAGGAATAATAATGATACCTATATCTTAATATGACTTAAGAATTAAATGAGTTAATATGTCTACTATTTAGAAAGATTGTTGGCAGATAGCACTCCATAGGTGTTAGCTCTTTTAACATTTTATTATTAACGTATTATTAGGTATATACCACAGAGTGAGAGGAGGGTGGTTTGCATAAGCAAGATCCAGACTGTGAAGCATTCATGTGCCTTGCTAAAGAATTTGGGATTTATTCTAAGGCTATTAACTAGGAATCAAAGAGAGTTTTTAGCAGGGAAGTAACGTGATCCTCTTTGTAATGCATTACTTCTGGCCTAGTTCCATAAAAGAGTACCTGCTGTAGTATTTCTACCATTTGGACTGTTTAATTTGTGTGCGTGTGTGTGTGTGGGTGTGCTTACATTTGTATAAAAGCAAGGAAAGCAGCATAATGATTCTTGGGACAAAATGTCTATTTAACAGTACTAAAAATATGACCCTGATTCTTAATTCAGATTATTGTAATGTGAGAAACAATACTTGATTCTACCCTAAGACATAACTTTGGAAAACAATACATGTCTGTACCGTATTCTGTGTCACTGCAGGAAGAATTTTGTAGAGGGACCCAGTTCTGAGGTCCTGGAAAGCATGACCATGACACATGGTTCTTTTGTACCCTGCAACATATTTCATACTCTTCTTTTTACTTATAATTTGTATGTCGCAAATTTTAAAGACAAATGTGGGATAGAAGCCTGAAAATCTGTTTCTCACCTCTCACATATCCATTCTGATGGGAACTTTGCATGTTCTTCTCATTTTGCAAGCCCACAAACAGCTAACTGAACATAACCTAAGCACCAAATACAGCATCTGAGATGGCCTGCTAGTGCCAGAGTCATACTGTTTCTTCCTTACATGCTCATTTTGTTCTGATCATTCTTGCCAGCTTATGACTTTTCCTGTCTTTGGTCCAGCACCACCATCCTCCTTCCACATATTTTTCCTATCTCAGCCCTCCTGCTGTATTCTTTTCTTGCCTTTTGGAGTGTATTATTTCTTTTGTGTTCATTTATATAAAGTCACATAAAGGAATGTGAATGCATCTTGTAAGAGCCAGGCTCTAAATGCCTTTAATTTTTCTTTATTCCATTTTGTTATCAGCATCAGTACATGATGTTACCGTTACACGAAGATACAATTTTCCATCTTTGAAAAAAAGGCTTATTTTATTTTATTTTCAAGATAACCGGTGGCTTTTTAAAAATGAAAAAGACGGATTAAATGTAGGCAATCATACAGCTGGGTTTACAAGCATGAGCCACTGACAAAGACTGCAAATCACCATGGAACTTCTTTCTTTCTAGCTGATATTTTCCTTGACTGAATTCCAAATACATATTAAGTAATAGATTAACTGTTTCCAGAGTAAATACTGATGATAATTATGTCACATATAGCAGTTGTTTATGGGTGATAGAAATGCTAAATGCCACTAGACTGAGCCCTGGTTGATTTTCAATTCACTTTTCAAGGCAAACTTTCTGACACTTCTATATGCTTTCGATATTTGTGCATTTTCATCCATTTTCAGTTTGATAAACTGATTATATGGTATTAATTAGAACTGTACTGATGAAATCACCATGTTTACATTTCAAAAAAATATGTTCAGAAAACATTGATTGGTTACTCACTTTGTGCTAGGCATAGTTGTATATTTTTAAGCCTTATATAGTTTGGTAATAGATTTTTGTGGATAAAAGGACAAATGCTATGAGAGATATAGGAGTAACAACTTTCAGTAAACAAACTTCTTGTTTCTCATTATGCATAATTTATTTGACTTGTATGTAGTTTTAATTTTATACTCATATTATGATTAAAGTGAGTTTGTATTTTTACTTAACTTTTTAATCTAAATGCAAAGGCACTCAAAACCACAGTCAAAAGCAATTAAGGCAGATGATGCAATTTTCAGGGCAAAATATATTGCTACTTTCAAATTTTCCAGTGATTATAACTTACAGTATTTTATACCATTATGTATACTTTGACCATTCAGAATTTTATTTGTGCAGATTCACTAATAATACTTTATCTCAGTCAGATGTACTTTGTCTGAAACAGCACATATTTGTTTCCATCTTTAGAGGATATTTTCAATAGGCATAGAAATGAAGCTTTCACTGCTCTAAATATGGCATTTCATTTTCTTCTGTCTTCCATGTCTGTCATCAGTCAGTTCTAAGTCTCACTGTTGTTTTTGAAGAAGCTGTTTTTAAGATTTTTCTCTTCAGCAGTTTGACTATGATGTGCCGAATAAAATTTACTTTGTATTGTATTTATTATAAATTATGCATTTACAGATTTTCTGAACTTCTTCAATCTATGCATTAAATGGCTTATATCAGTTAGAAATATCAGTTATTATCTCTCTAGATTTTTCTTCTTTCTTATTCTTTATTCCTCTTTCTTTCTGGGACCCCAACTAGACATATATTGTACCTTCCCCACTGTATTGCACGTATCCCTTATGCTGCATGCTATATTCTCAGTTACTTTTGCTCTCCGTGCTTCGCTTTGGTTATTATTTATTGTCCTGACTTCCAGTTTGTTAGTATACTTTTCTGCAATATCTAATCTCCTCTTAAAGACATCTAATGAATTCTTAATTTCAGATTTTTTTTTTAATTTTAGATTTTTTTATCTGATTCTTTCTACCTTTCCTAATTCTCTTTTGAATTTCTCCATTTCACCCATTGGTTTCCATTCTCTCCCGGTCATCAGAATTCCTCATGTTGTTCTTTTATAGACATACCCACTTACCTGCCTCCCACTCTTACCTCCTTCTCAAACTCTGGTAACTATGAATCTGTTCTCCATTCCTAAAATTTTGTCATTTCAAATGGAATCATATGGTATGTGATTTCTGGGGGTTGATTTTATTCACCCAACATCAATCTCTAGAGAGTCATCCAGCTTTATTACATGTATCAATAGCTTGTTCCTTTTTATTATAGAGTAGTAATCCATGGTATAAATGGATATCACTGTATGTTTAACCATTTACCCATTTAAGGACATTTGAGTTTACAATTTCGGGCTATTGCAAATAACGTTGCTATCGACATTAATATATAGATTTGTGTGTATGTGAACCTAAGTTTTAACTTTGTGGGGAGTATATTTGCTAGATTGAATGATAGTTGCATTTTTAGTTTTTAAAGAACATGTCTAAATGTTTTCCAAAGTAATCATAACATTTAACACAACCAGCATCAATGTATGAGTGAATATCTTTTATACATCTTCACCAGCAATTGATGTTATTGTCACATGTTTTTATTTTAGCTATTATGATAGATATATAGTGATTTATCACTGTGGCTTTAATTTAGCCTTTGCTTAATGGCTAGTGATGAGGAAAATATTTTCATGTGCTTATTTGTCATCTGATATCCTCTTCAATAAAATGCTTCTACATGTCTTTCCCCTTTTTCTAATAGAACTTTTTATGATGACCTTTGCAAGTACTTTGTATATATTCTAATAGTAATCTTTTGTAAGATATGATGCTTGCAAATATTTTCTCACTGTCTATAGCTTTCATTATCTTAACAATGCTTTTCATAAAAGGTTTTTAACTTTGATTTTGTCTAGTTTATCAATCTTTATTTTTATTGATTTTACTTTTGGAATCAAGTCTTAGAACACTTTGCCTAATTCTAGATCTCAAAGATTCTCTTAAGTGTTTCACTGAAAATTTTATAATTTTATATACTACATTTAATTTCATGGTCCATTTTCACATCAATTTTTGTATAAGTTGAGATAATTAGGCTGAATCTCATTTATTTATTGCTTGCCTGTGAATATTCCATTATTGAAGTACTATTGCTGAAAATGTTATCTTTTCACTATTAAACTACTATTGCACCTTTCTCAAGAATCTGTTGAGTATATTTCTGTGGGTCTACTTCTTGGTTTTCTATTCTGTTCCATTGATCTTTGTGTTTATCCCTTGTCTAAAACTATACATTCTTGATTATTGTAGCTATATAATGTCTTGGTTTCAGGTAGACTGGTTCCTCACAGTTTATTCTTTGTTTTCAAAATTGTTTTAACTATTATCATTATTATTATTATTATTGATACAATGTCTTGCTCTTTCACTCAGGCTGGATTGCAATGGCTCACTGCTGCTTGGAACTCCTGGGCTCTTTAAGTGATCTTCCTGACTCAGCCTCCCAAGTCGCTGAGATACAGGCATGTGCCACTGTACCTGGCTAACTTTTTAATTTTTTTGTAGAGATAGGGTCTCACTATGTTGCCCAGGCTGATCTCAAACTCCTGATCTCAAGTTATCCTCCCTCTTCAGCCACCCAAAGCACAAGGATTACAGGCAGGAGTCACAGAGCCCATTCTTTTCTAGCTGCTTGAATTCCTTTCTTTCCACATACATTTTTGGATAAATCTATCTATCCATCCAACCATTTATCTATAAACAGATAGAAATATATCTCCATATATCTCTCTATATATACACAATATATAAAACTATATTTTATGTAAAATATACACATATTTATATGTATGTGTATATATTTTATATATAAAAGATAAAGCTCATATATGCATATATACATAAAGTCTTGCTAGGATTTAATATCAATTTCATTACACCTCTACATCAATTTTGGAACTTATATATTTTATATATTGAGTTTTCCAATTCATGTGCACAGTATGTCTCCCCATGTATTTAGATCTTTGATTTCTTTTATCAGAATTTTGTAGTTTCAGTTTACAACTCCTGTACATGTTTTGATAGCTTAACATCGAAGTTTTGTTTTTTTTTTTTTTGATTGTGAAGGATCCTGGATTTTAATTTTGGTGTTTGTACATTCATTGTTGTGACCATGATGAATTTACTTATTAGTACTAAGAATGTTTTTGTAGATTCCTTGGGATTTTCTATGTAGACCATCATTTCCTTTGCTAATATGAATAGGAACATTTTTATTTCTTCCTTTCCAATTTGTGTGCCTTTATTATTTTTCTTGCCTTATTGCACTTGCTAGAATTTATAGCATGGTGTTCTGTTGAGTAAGAATTATAAGAAAGTAAACCCTGTGTTGTTTCTAATTATACAGATAAAGCATTCAGTCTTACCCAATTAAATCTAGTGTTAGCTTTATATTGTTTGTAGATGCTGTTATCACACTGAAGAAGTTTCCCTCTATTCTTATTGTTCTAGAAGTTTTTATAAAACATTCTATGCATTGATTAACAGAGCATGTGATTTTCCTTCCTCAGCTCATTAGTATATTATACGATAAGTTTACAATCTTGAGCCACCTTTAAATTTCTGAGATAAGTCCACTAATCATAATGTATAATTGTTTGTGTATATTGATAAATTCTGTTGGAGAATAATTTATTAAGAATTTTTGTGTCATATTCATGATTATATTTGTGTTTGTCTTATATTCCACCTGTCTGGTTTTGATATTAGGGTAAGACTAGTTTCACAAAATGAATTGAGAAGCAAGTCTTTTATTTTCTGAAAGAGATTCTCAGAATTGTTGTTCATTGTTCTTTAACATTTTAGTATATTCTCCAGTGAAACTACTTTGAACTGGAGATTTCTGTTTGGGGAAGTTTAAATTAGTAATTCGACTTACTTAGCAATTAAAAGGATATTCAAAGTACCTTTTTATAGTATATTTGGTGAGTTGTGATAGCTGCGTTCTTTAAGAAATTGGTCTACTTGAGTGGTCAAATTTTTGTGTTTAGAGTTGTTATAATATTTTCTTATATCTTTTTGGTATCTATTGAAGCTGTAGTGATATCTCTTGTTTCATTTCTTACAGTGGTAATTTGTGTCTTTTTTATTTTAAGTCATGATAGAGATTTGTCAGTTTTATTAATATATTTAAACAATCAGCTCTTTGTTTTATGGTTTTTTCTCTACTGTTTTCTGTTTTCAGTTTCATTGATATCTACTGTTATTTTTATTATTTCCTTCCTTCTACTTGATGTGGTTTATTTTGCTCTTCTTTTAAGTTCTTGAAGTGAAAAATAATTGATTTGAAACAAATTCTTTCCTAATGTATGCATCTGTAGTATACATTTCCTTCTTGATATTGCTTTATTGTGTTCCACAAATATAGATGTGTTTTATTTTAATTTTTAGTTTAATGCTTACATTTTTAAATTTTTCATTGAGAATTCCTATTTGATGAATGAGTTGTTTGTAAGTATGTTCTTAAATTCCTGAATATTTAGGGATTTTCATGTTATCTTTTCAGTTTTGATTTCTAGTTTAATTCCATTTTCATAAGGGAACAATTTGTATAATTTTAATTGTTGAAGTTTGTTTCATAACTCAACCAGGATACGGCTGTCTTAGTACACATTTCATGGACACATGAAAAGAATGCATATTCCATTGTGGTTGGATATAATATTCTATAAATATCAATCAGATTCTGTTGTTGATAGTTGATGATACTTTTGAGTTCCTCTATATTCTTGCTAATTTCAGATTCAGTGATTTTATCAATGATTCAAAAAAGTGTATTGGTGTCCCTGACTTTATACATTTGTCTACTTGTCTTTTCAATTATATTAGTGTTGGTTTTACATATTTTGCAGTTCTGTTGTTTGGTTCACAAACATTTGGAATTACTATGTATTCTTGGCATAATGACCCTTTTATTATTATACAGTATCATTCTGTCCTGGCTATTTTTTTTTTTTTTTTTTTTTTTTTTTTTTTTTTTTGCTGTGATGTTTACTTTGTCTAGTATTACCATATCTGCTTCTGAATTTTAAAATTGTCTGATGACAATATGATTAGGCTTTGTGTCCCCACCCAAATCTCATCTTGAATTGTAACCCTGATAATTCCCATAATCCTCACATGTCAGGGAAAGACCAGGTGGAGGTAATTCAATCATGAGTTCAGTTTCCCCCTTGCTGTTCTCATGATAGTGAGTGAGTTCTCACAAGATCTGATGGTTTTACAAGGTGCTCTTCCCCTTTCACTCAGCACTAGTCCTTCCTGATGCTTTGAGAAGGTGTCTTGCTTCCCCTTCTGTGATTGTAAGTGTGCTGAGGTCTCTCCAGCCATGCTGAACTGTGAGTCAATTAAACCTCTTTCCTTTATAAATTACCTAGTCCTAGGCAGTTCTTTATGGCAGTGTGAAAGCAGACTAATAAATTAAGTTGGTACTGCAGAGAGTGGGGTGCTGCTATAAAGACAGCAGAAAATGTGGAAGCAACTTTGGGACTGGGTAATGGACAGAGGTTGGAACAGTTTGGAGGGCTCAGAAGAAGACAGGAAGGTGTGGAAGAGTTTGGAACTTCCTAGAGGCTTGTTAAATGGTTTTGACCAAAATGCTGATAGTAATATGGATAATGAACTGCAGGCTGAGGTGGTCTCAGATGAAGATGAGAAACTTGTTAGGAATTGGAATAAATGTGACTCTTGCTAAGCTTTAGCAAAGAGACTGGTGTCATTTTGTTCCTGCGCTAGAGATCCGTGGAATGTTGAACTTGAGAGAGATAATTTAGGGTATCTGGTGGAAGAAATTTCTAAGAGGCAAAGCATTTAAGAAGTGACCTGCGTACTTTTAAAAGCATTCAGTTTTATACATTCAAAAAATACACTATCTGGAATTAAAACCTATGTTTAAAAGGGAAGCAGAGCATAAAATTTAGAAAATTTGTGGCCTGATAATGCAATAGAAAAGAAAAACCCATTTTCTGAGGAGAAATTCAAGCTGACTACAAAAATTTGCATAAATAACAAGGAGTCAAATGTTAATCACCAAGATAATGGGGAAAATGTCTCCAGGGCATGTCATAAGTCTTCATAGTAGCCTTTCCCATTACAGGCCCAGAGGGCAAAGAGGAAAAAATAATGGTTTTGTGGGCTGGGCACAGGGACTTGATGTTTAGTACAGTATCAGAACTTGGTGCTCTGTGTCCCAGTCATGGCCAAAGGGCCAATGTACAGGTCAGGCCACTGCTTCAGAGGATGCAAGCCCCAAGTCTTGGTGGCTTACACATGGTGTTGGACCTATGGGTGCACAGAAGTCAAGAATTGAGGTTTGGGAACCTCCAACTAGATTTCAGAGTATGTATGCATACACCTAGATGTCCAAGCAGAAGTTTTCTGCAGAGGTAGAGCTCTCATTGAGAACTTCTGCTAAGGCAGTGCAGAAGGAAAATGTGGGATTGGCGCCCCCACACAGAATCCCCACTGGGGCATCACCTAGTGAGCTGTGAGAAGAGAGTCTCCATTTGCCAGACCCCACAAGATCCACCCACAGCTTGCACTGTGTGACTGGAAAATATAGGTACTCAACACAATCCTATGAAAACAACCAGGAGGGAGGCTGTACCCTTCAAAGCCACAGGGGAAGAGCCATCCAAGGTTATGGGAGCCCATCAGTATGATCTGACTGTGAGACACTGAGTCAAAGGAGATCATTTGGAGCTTTAAGATTTGACAGCCCTGCTGGGTTTTGGACTTGAATGGGGCCTGAAGCCCCTTTGATTTGGCCAATTTCTCCCATTTAGAACAAGTGTATTTCCCAAAGCTTGCTCACACACTGTATTTAGGAAGGAACTAACTTGTTTTTGATTTTACAGGCTGATGGGTGGAAGTGACTTGCCTTGTTTCAGATGAGACTTTGGACTTGAACTTATGGATTAATGCTGCAATGAATTAAGACTTTGGGGGACTCTTGGGAAGGCATTATTGGTTTTGAAATGTGAAAGGGACATGAGATTTGGGAGGGAACAGGGGCAGAATGATATCAGGCTTTGTGTCCCCACCCACATCTTATCTTGAATTGTAATTCCAGTAATCCCCATAATCCCCATGTGTCAAGGGAGGAACCAGGTGAAGGTGACTGAATATGGGGTTTGTTTCTCCCATGTTGTTCTCGTGATAGTGAGTGAGTTCTCAAGAGATCTGTTCGTTTTCTAAGGAGCTCTTCCCACTTCACTTGGCACTTCTTCGTGCTGCTTTGTGAAAACGGTGCCTTGCTTTCCCTTCTCCTTCCTCCATGATTGTAAGTTTCCTGAGGCCTCTCCAGCCATGCTGAACTGTGAGTCAATTAAACCTCTCCTTTATAAATTACTCAGTCTTGGGCAGTTCTTTATAGCAGTGTGAAAACAGACTAATACAGATGATATATCTTTTTTTACACTGATACATCCATGGCTGAAAAACTAAATTTCAGGTAAACACAGTGGAAACTAGGCTATATAAAAATCCTGAGTGACAATTATTGGATTGGCCATTCAATATTTCCTCTGGTAATACCTAGGATTTCAAATGGTAGATTGCAGAAGAATAGATTTACATTAATAATATCTAGCTCAGAAGTGAGATAAATGTTAGCTAATGGGAATTAGCAACAGGAAAATTCTTTCTCCTAAAATGATCAGAGCTATAATTCCTTAATCTTTGCTTTTACTTCAATAGACAAGGCATATATAGTATTTATCGATATATGAATTCACAACATTACTCAATTTGCATAGTCATTCATATAAGAATAATATATTAAGAAAATGTTCCTCTTTTTATTATTTTACTACTTGAAGAAAGACCAGAAAATAATTTTTAATCTGGTCTATCACACTATGCTGTTATTCCAAAGCAGGTAAGCAAACAAAAAGCCAAGTGAAAAATGTCAAAAATGTCACCTTATAGTCTATATTAATTCATTTTTTAAAAATCATAACCAATAATTAAGATATTATCTGATGTTTTTATGTCAATACAGTACTCTAATAATTATTTTTACTGTTTTTAAATTTGCTTATTTTAAATGATACATTTTATTGATTGTCTAGTTATTTAAAAATGATCAAAATTCTGTGGATTTTGCAAATGTAAAAAAAAATTTTATAAGGATCTAAAAATTCTTGTGATTAGTGATAGGTAGTGAAAGCCCCAAACAGTTCTGCAGAAATATCCATGCCTGACACAATACAGTTACTATTTCATAAGAATGTAGTTATATATATTAACCCCCTAAATTTTACATATTTACTTTCTAGCCATTTCTATAATAATATATTATTGTCCAGCCTACTATTTGAGTCACAGTATTTTTTCTGAGAAATTTTGGTCTACTTGGTGAAGAAGTGATGTGTAATAATTCCCACCCAAATTATTTTTTGATATTTTTTTAATCTCTTAGATTTGATACCACTCTTCCTATTACAAGTAATGTCTGCTATACTAAGTAATACATGATAAATGCTTGAAATGTACTTTTGAATTGATGAATAGATATGTAAAAAAAAATTAAATGAATCAATCAATATTGTTCTTGAAGAAAAAATTCAGGACACTAACTCACATGAATTTTTTTCTTGTCATAATGAAAAGAAAATACAAAATGAAGTAACTGCCTTCATTTTATAAAACTCAAGGTTAGCCTTTACTGATAATGCATTATTCATTGGCGATCAGGATTATGTAATTATTATGTTTATTTGATTATTTACTATTTATATTTATTGCTTTTTGTTTTGCTATTTTTTAAAAGAACTTGAATCAGTTTCAACACAGTATAAAGCAACTCTGTTAAACATTCTTCCAGGGCCTGCCAAGAAAAAAAGCACTTTAAGGAAACAGAAGAATTGCTGTTATCAGGCACCTGTGATGAGTCAATCACTGCAGATAAACACTGAATTTATGTGTGTTCATCTTGGCAGCCAAGGCAAAAAAGAAAAATGTGTTTCTCCCAAGGTTGCCTGCATACATAAACATTTTCTTGGCTCTAAACTGAATGGAGACTTTAACATGTGGTTTCTTATGTTAAAAACATTGAAGAATATAATGGATGGATGATGCCTTCACACAATCTTATGAAAAACATGGACATTGTTCAACTATAAAAGATTTGGTTTTAACATTAAAAGAAATTCAGTGCAGTCCTTTCTATGCGGTGCTGAGATAATGAAATATCTATGCGGTGCTGAGATAATGAAATCCAAATATATTATTCCTAAATACCCAATTTAAAACAGATAGAACTTTAGACAATCTGGAGGAAGAGGTAATCAACCTATCCAAAAGACAGCCTCTCTCAAAAAAAAAAAGTCTCAAATTAGCTTCTGGAAAGAACTGCTCTGCTGTCAGTTTAGAAGTTCTGAATTCCTAATATTTATTTTGCTAATTCAAGGTGGACCCTTTTAGTTAGTTGACTTGTGCCTCTCCCCAACCCCCACGAAGGAAAAGATACTTCCTTGTCCACACACACACACACAAAAATTTCATGCAAAACATGTGGATTCCAATATAATGCATTTGACAAAATGTCTCTTAAAAATCAGTTCCAAATGGTAGCTGGATAAAATGGCATTACCTGATTGTGTTTAATGTTGTAGTTGTTGATGTCATTTTATTCTTTGTACTCCTACTTCAATGAATTCATAAAATAAATTTTAACTCTTTGAAGAAACAAGATTTTTTCATAATCTTTGCCTTTTTTGCAGCAATGAGTAAGATACTCTTTATCACAACATATATATGATAAAGCTATTTAATCTGACTCAATTGTTCATTCTGTTCCTGGATAACTTTTACTAAAGTACCCATAATGTAAGTGTTTATATAGTTGATTCTAAATTGATTTTTAAAACAATATTTACTCACAAGTCATGTTACACTAACTTTACTTTCTCTATTTCAGAGATGAAATGGATATAATATGAATTTAAGCAAAGCATTGGAAAATATTTTAATAATATTCTCACGTAACATAAAGTTAAATAAATTTGAAATAGGTTGAGTTATCCTCGATAATGCTGTTAAGGAAATGGTAGTAAATAAGATAAATATGCTCTATAACTTAATGGAGATAAAAATCTAGTGTGGGAACTGATGCTAAATAATCTACCAAGTTTGATGCACATTAAAAACTAAGACATTTAAGGAACATGGTGCAGTAGAAACATGCAATAATGTGATTTAAGCTGTATTAGGGATTCCAAAAGAGACTCTGGGGAGTTGATGCCTAATGTGAGATTTGAAGAATGAGTAGGTATTAGCCAAATAATGGAAATGTGAATGAGAGAGAATATTCCAGGAAGAAAACAATATGTGAAAAACCTACATCTGAGGGAGAACATGGTGTGTTTCAGTTAAGAAATCCAGAATGGCTGAGGCTTAGCAAATCAGGGATAGAGAATGTGAGAAGTTCTCAGAGCAGGAGCTCAGAGAGCGTTGAAAATGAATTTAAGATTTCAGAATGTGTTGGTAGCTGAAACACAGGCTTTTAGCAACTGAGAACCATAGCCTCTTACCATTGTATTTCAGGGGCTGGATATCTGGGCATTATATTTCCCAGAATTTCTACAGTAAGGATCTGGATTAGATCCATCACTGAGCAGCAATTGTGTAAGTTTTGAAAGGTAGAAAAGAAACAGAAGCCATTATTATTTTTACTTCTAGCAGACATGTGGATTTTGTCAGAGGTGAGATTTCACAGTGGCCTTTCCGACTTTTCTTCCACTCACCCATTTTGAGGTGGGGGTAACTGTAATCATTGCTGGCAGTTTCCTGTGCTTCTTGCAAACTTCTGGAATCCCTAAAATCTCATAGACTTTTGACTGATGTACAGTCTTCCCTGATTTTAATTTCATAGAGAGTTGTATAATTACATACTTTTCTGAATTAAATTCCTTTCTGTTTTTCTAATTGAATCCTGGTGACATAGTATTTGATATTAAAAATGGTGCGGGGGTACTGGTGAATGCATGGTATAAAAATAAAATAAAATTTAATATATGCAACATTAGTTTATAGTTCTGGGTAAGACAATGAGAAAGTAAGCATAGCAGCCTGGAGGGATGGAGAATTCTGCTATTTCAAGGAAAAATATTTGGTAAAGGAGTCACCAATAACTAACTGATGACATAATCAAAAATTTATTAAGTTGTAGCTCTATAGCAAGTAGTTAGAAGGAGTCAGAATTATAATGTGTATAGAATATCATTTGCTGCACTGACAAATGTGAGAAAAACATAAGAAAACATAAGGAAAACATAAACATAAGAAAACATAAGGAAAACATAAGACTTATTTCAAGTATAAATGTAAGCTAATACAGAAAGTCCAGGAATGGGGTGCCCCAAGGTACTGAAAAAGCAAATTTCAAAATCTTGGTAGTAAAGAAAAAGACCAGAGATGTTTTCAGTGACAATATTCCTAAGATTTTTTATTTTAAAAAAATGACCAAATTAAGCATTTTATTTTCACAGCAAAACCATCTCAGGCATCCTCAAGACAGCCAGAATTAATCGGAGAGGTGTCAAAAAAGAATGGAAGCAGATAAGTGAATCGGGCTTGGGAATGTGGTCTAAGAAAAACTTGGACATAGTTATTGGTATATGAAGTAGAATGCAATAGATTTATGCCAGCTGGGTTGTGTGATTTCTTTTTAACTTTTTTAATTTTTTAACAGAATTTTTAGGCTCACGGCAAAATTGAAAGGAAAGTACAGCAATATCCTCCATACACCCTACTCCCATGCATACACATTCTCACCCATTTTCAACATCATTCCACATAGTGATAAATGTATTACAATTAATTAACCTACATTTATTCACACCTTATTATCACCCAAAGTCCATAGTTTATATTAGGGTTCAGTACTGTGTTTCATATTCTATGGGTTTGGACAAATATATACTAAGAGGTATACACCATTATATAGGAATATACAGAATATTTTCACTCCCTGGAAAATCCTCTTGTGTGCCACCTATTCACCCTTCTCTGCCCCCTAACACCTGACAACCACTGATCTTTTTACTATCTCCATAGTTTTCGAGCATGTCATATAGTTGGAATCATATAGCATGTAGCCTCTTAAGATTGCTGTCTTTTAGTAACATGCATTTAAGTTTCTTTCGTGTTTGGCTAAGTTTTTAAGAGAAATCTATTGCCAAAGAAACCATGAGCCTGTATTAAAAATCTTTGTTCATGTCTTGAACTCTCATTTGAAACTTTAAATTTTTACCATTTGAAAGCAATGTGCAAACTTTCTTCAGCCTCAATGAAGATGTTTTCCCAACACCCCCTGGTGATATAACTATGAAGAAAACGGACGAGAGAACCTTCTAAAGTATAGACTTGGCTGAGCATGGTGGCATATGCCTGTAACCCCTGCACTTTGGGAGGCCGAGCTGGGCAGATCACTTGAGGTCAGGAGTTCAAGATCAGCCTGGCCAACATGGTGAAACTCTCTCTCTACTAAAAATATAAAAATTAGCTGGATGTGGTGGTGTGTGCCTGTAATCCCAGCTATTCGGGAAGCTGAAGCAAGAGGATCACTTGAACCCAGGAGGCAAGGTTACAGTGAGTTGTGATCGTGCCACTGCACTCCAGCGTAGGCCACAGAGCAAGGCTTTGTCTCAATTTAAAAAATAAGAATACATAAAAAATAAATAAAATAAATCAAGTACCCAGAATATAAGGGAAAAGTTTATTCCCAGACAACATGGGGATCATTTTCTAATCAAAATATTTACCCACACTTAGGGTAAAAGATCTTAATAAGGTATAGCCATCAGGATATCTCCTATGCTTCCCATTTTACATAGAAGTAATTACTGAAGTTACTGTGTCCCAGCTTCAGTATATAATAATGAATATGTATGTTGGGAATGCGGATAACCTGTCTTTTTTATGCATAGATTCCCATATCTGGAAGAGCCATAACTGAATCTGATATAGAGGACAGTTCACCTTCTGGATAACTGGTCATCTGAACTTTGAGTTAGATATTGTGGCTGGAAACACTTTATATTGCTTGGGAGTCATTAAGTGCTTTATGTGGGTGAGAATGAGTAAAATGAGTTAAATGAATCTTTAATGAAGAGTAAAATGAACTGTAGTGAAGGCACCTGTGTCACACAATCTTTATCTTCTTCCTTCAGCTCATATAATTAGATTGTATTTTCTGGACTTTTTTTTTTTTTTTTTTTCTTTCTTTTTTTATCTAGGTGTGGTAATGCCACTGAATTCTAATCAATGAAATGTGAGGGGATATATGTGCATTGCTTCTAGGTCAGGCTCATCCATTAAAATCTCCAATACATGATCCCTCATTCTCACTTATTATTCCCTCTCCATCAATACATCTTTCTCTGTGGTTCTATATAATGGTGGAATAACAAGATGCCAGGAACCTGGGTCTCTGAATCATTGCTGTAAAGACAGCCATGTGGCCAGGCACAGTGGCTCACACCTGTAATCCCAGCACTTTGGGAGGCCAAGGCGGGTGGATCACCTGAGGTCAGGAGATCAAGATCAGCCTGGCCATAATGGTGAAACTCTGTCTTTACCAAAATATTAGGCAGGTGTGGTGCTGCATGCCTGTAATCCCAGATACTCAGGAGGCAAAGGCAGGAGAATTGCTTGAACCCGGGAGGCAGAGGTTGCAGTGAGCTGAGATCGTGCCGCCACACTCCAGCCTGGGTGACAGAGTAAGACTCTGTCTAAAAAAAAAAAAGATAGTCATGCAGGAGTTTCATGTGACCGGAATCACTGGAAATAAACTGTTACACAAGCAATTAAAGGAACACTCTGGTCGTAACATGGAAAATGCATTAAAAACAGGTAGTAATAGTAACAAACTCAAAGCTTGGTGTAACAGAAGTTAAGGTAAAAGGGACTTTTAAGACTGTATTAAGCACTATCAAAAGATGCCGAGAGGTTTTATTGTTTCATAGTGCTGCCATAACAAGTTAGCACAGACTACATTGTGTAAAATCAGAAATTTGCTATCTCAGAGCTCTGAAGGCTAGAAATCCAGAATCAATGTGTAGGCAGATCTTCCGCAGCCCTGCTGGTCTCTGAGTTACTCTCAAAATCAGGCTTTCCTTTTCTTGAAAAATGGTATGTATTCATTGTCAAGTAGTCCTATCAGCCCATTTCCTACCCAGGAATTCCAGAAATCTGACTGCCTTCTTACATTTTGTCTAATCTCTGTCTCTTTCCGTCCAAGATGGCAGAGCTTCTACTGAGATGGTTGAGTGGACTCATGAGTCACAAGTCTAATCTCTCCAGCAAAAGTTATTCCCGTGGCACCCTTAGTGTCCTTGGTGTTCTTTCTAGGGTGTGCTTTATCATTTATTTGCAATATGGATATACTGAGAATTTTTCAAATGTTCAAGTTCTAGTTCGTATTTGCCTCATAACTTCCTCCTTTTTCTTTCTTTGTTATAATATTTTGCTATAAGCAGCAAGGAGAAACCAGGCTGCAACATCCACACTGTACTTGGAAATCCCCAAATTAAATATGCAAGTATATCACCTACAAGTTCCACTTTTTCATCCAACAGAAGAACAGAATTAAGTCAAGTTTTGTGCACTTTATAATAAGGCACCTTTCTAAAGGAGTTTCCAAAATCATGTTTCTCATTTTTATCTAAGACTTCGCAAGAAGCAACTCTAGTATTTATATTTGTATCAATAATCTCTTCAAGGCAATCTAGGCTTTTTCTGCTTACCTCAAGATTTTTCCAGCTTCTACTTATCACCTGATCCTAAAGCCTCTTCCACATTTTTAGGTATATATTACAGTGACACCCCACCATTTTGCAGTAAAAAAAAAAAAAAAAAACTATAGTAGTTTGCTATGGCTGTCATAGCAAATTACCACAAATGATGTGTCTTAAAACAACACAAACTTATTGTCTCATAGGTTTGGAAGCTACAAGTCCAAAATCAAGGTATTGGCAGCACCATGATCATGTTTAAGGCTCTAGGGGAAAATCTTTTCTGTGCCTTTTTCTTAGCTTCTGGTGAACACTATAATCCTTGGTGTTCCTTAACTTTTAGATGCATCCCTGCCATCTCTGCCTTCATCATCAAGTGATGCTCTCTTTATGTGTATATCTGGGTCACGTCTCCACTTCTTATAAGAACACCAATGATATCAGATTAGGTCCCACTCTAATCAAGTACGACTTTATCTTAACTTGATTACATTTTCAAAGACTCTTTTCAAATAAGATGACATTCAGAGGCTAGGATTTCAACCTTTCTTCTAGAGGATACAGTTCAGCCAATAACAAAGGCCAAACAAGAAAATGTTAATTAGTACCACTGGTTTTAAAAACATGAAAATTATTGGTGACCTCGACAAAAGCAATTTGTAAATGCTATGTGATATAAGAATCAACAGTATTACATGACTACCAAAATAAATAATACACCTTACAATTTTACTAGTGAAGGTAAAGACTGATATAATAATGTGCTATTATTTCTGGTCCAAGTGTGCAGACACCACTGAACTTCATTCTGGCATCACAATATGAGACTGTCTAGAAGGGTGACTAGGGTAGTTATGTCTGGAAACAGTGTTATATAGTAAACTTATGTGTTTAGACTGGAAAAGACACAATTTAAGAGCCTTTGATAGCTATTTTTGATAGCTGTCTCTGAAACCTGATAAACTAGCATTTAGTTGAGACATTAGGCTTATCCTGAACAACTTCAGAAGATTGAGTTAATTGAATGTAAGCAAGGCATAGTTCATCTAATACGAGAAAGAATTTAATCATTATAGGTGCCTACAATTCCCATGTGTTTATTTAAATAACAACCATTTTGTGAGTGGAGAACTTCCAACTGGGGGTAAATGATTGAAAACTGGAGTTGCTACAAAGGAAATCATGCGGGAAGTAAAAAAGTAAATTATTTTATCTTCAGTTTCTTCCAAATCATGTACAGATGTTCCTTCACTCCTGACAGAGTTACTTCCTAACAAATCCATTGTAGGTTGAAAATATTTGAAGTAAAAAATACATTCAGTACTCTCAACCTTCTGAACATCTTTGCCTAGCCTAGCCTACCATAAATGTGCTCAAAACACTCACATTAGTCTACAGTTGATCAAAATCATTCAATGCAAAGCCTATTTTACAATGAAGTATTGAATATTTTAGGTAACTTATTGATGTGCATGTTGCTTTTGCACAATCATAAAGTAAAAATATCTTAAGTCAAGCCATGATAAATTGGGGAGCATCTGTATTCTTATTGTTTTCAAAAATTCAGATGGCTCTTCACCCTATTTTTAGCTATAAAAATTAAAGAATAGATATAGAAATATAGGCATTTCCCTCCATCAGCTGTAAATTCACAACTAACTCAGTAATGCAAAAAGTATTCATTTGTTTATTAAAGTAAAAGTATCAGAAAAGATGCAGATATAATATTGTACAAAATTTAGTAATAATTTAAAGCAGATGCTTGGCAAACTAGAAAGAGAAAGCATCATTTTTAACCTGTGAGCTAGGCTAGATCCTAATGCTCATCTAGATATAGTGCTGGGCAGAATGAGAACTTACTCTCTTCTATGGTTACTTTCATTTTGTTTTTTATTCCCACTTCAACCAACCAACAATGTAAAGAATCCACAAGAAATTAAAAATACATAACACAGGTGGATGCGACCTAAATGTCCACAGCTTCCTTATTTGTCACAGAGGCTCACTAGGTGGCCCCAATAACCTCTTTTATTGAAGAGGCTCAGAAAATAGGCTCTTTGTTTGTGACTGAGAATCATCAGCTTTCTTCACTAGGATTATTAGTAATTTGAGGCTTTGGATGGCCCACAACATGATAAAGAAAATCTACCAAAATTTAATAGGTACTTGATGCTAAAATTAAGAAGTTTCCCATTAAACTCAAGAGTACGACAAGAATGCTTGTTATCACTGCTGGCATTCAACATGATACTTAAGTTTAAATTAGTGCAATAAGAAAAGAAAAGTAAATAGGAGATACAAAGAATGGAAAAAGCGAAAATTCTATTATTTGCAGAGATATATTTACTTGTTTACATAGAAAACCCAAGAACAATCACAATCTATTTGAAAAAAGAAGATACTTTAGCAAGATTACCTAACACAAGGCTAATGAAGAAAAATCAGTAGCATTTCTAGATACCAGGTATAGCATGCTAGCACAGTCCATTCACAAGAGCAACTAAATCTAAGGTTTTGATGTAAACAAAGATATTAAAGATTTTGAAAGAGCATGTTGCTTGGTTATTTATTGCTAAATAGCAAACTACCTTGAAACTTAGTGACTTAAAACTATAATCATTTATCAAACTTCTGAAGAATTTTAAGGAGGCAAGAACAAAATGAGAAAATGGCTGAATTGTAGCCAATGTAATCAAAGAAGTATCAGTGGCTCAGGTCAAGCAGAGCCTTTTATCATACTAAAAACAAACAAACAAAAAAACAAAATCCCAAACTACCTATTTATAGTGAAATGGATAAATAAAACATGGAATATTCATAGCCTATAACCTCAGAAGTAATTAAATATTGACCTAGATACATAGCTAAATATTCAAATCACAAAATTTTTTTAAAAATAATTGAAGAATAATGCATTCTGTATGCTAGTATCTGAGTGAAATTCTAAAACAAAAACACTAAAGATTACATGCATGCCAAATTCATGTAAGCAGCTTGGTTGCCTCTGACAAGAATACAACAGAAAGGAGACTGCAAGAAGTATTTTGCATATCTGTATTATATTTACAATTTAAAAATAAATTTTTGAGGCAAATATAAAATTGTTTACATTCATTAATGCTAGGTATATTCTCTATTCATGTGTATATATTTGTATATCAATGGGTATGAATGAATTAAAAATACATAAATATATATGTTTTGCAATTTGCATTTAAATGCAAATATATATGTAATTTAAATAGCTCTGATGCAGAAATACCATGTAAAATAAATAAATTATTTCATTTAATAATTTTCTAGTGATCCATGAAATGTCTAAACATTTAATAGGAAATTACTTATGGATCGATATAATGTGTTTTGCCAAAGAAACATATTGAGATGCAATGGGCCTAATTCTATGTGGTTTATCTACCAATGGTGAAATAAATAAATAATAAATAACTTTCTCTTCTCTTCCTTTTTTAATGGTGACTTTCCTCCAGGACAAAAATGTTTGGTGCATCTATTGTGATATAAACACTGGGTTTTTTTTCTTCTTCTTTTTTTTTTTTTTTTTAATATGGAGGTTTACTATATTTTCTCAGTAGTTGGATCTATGGTATGGAAGTAGCCATGGTTAATATGAACTATTTAAAATATTGTTAGTGCTTAACATTAATTACTTATTTTATACAAAGAAATGATTTTAGGCAAATGAATATGCTATTTTAAGTATTTGAGCATGGTTTCTTAATAGTCTACCATCCAAAGTGCATCCACTTTATACTATTTTCTGGGGAGGCTAACAGATTTCTTCTGAGCTCTCTAGTTCTTATTCATTAACTATTAGGTTGTAGATCACACTGGAAATATAGTTAATTTCAGTTACATGTACCAATCAGTGAAACATTTTGTTCTATAAAAAAATAAAATCCATTATCTTTTATTTCATTTTTTCCAAATAAGTTATTACTTCACATTCCATGTAGAAGTGTGTCCCAGTTTTTAAATGCTTATCTCTCTTTATGCACTCATTCCTTTGTTACCCTCATATTCAATAAATATTTATTGAAATTTTATTCTGTTCCCAGCAATACTTTGGTCACTAAGTCACAGTGACAATTTTAAATTGACATTTATCCTTTCCTCTTGGAACACAGAGTTTCCTGCCAGAAACCAAGTTTATTCAAATACATACAAAAGTGAATGTAAAATCAACCGTATTAAAAACGAAAAGTATGTGGTGATGTGAGAATATAGGAGGACGTGATCTAACCTACGAGAGTAAGGGAGTAGGAGGAAACATTTAAATTTAGATCTAAATAATTAAAAGAAGTTAACTAGTAAAAATGGTAAATGACCAGAAAGAGTGTTCCAGTCCAAAAGTATAGCATGTGTTTAGGTGCATATATATAGCCTGCTTGTCCATCAATATAGAGGAATTATTAGTAAAAGAATGACACTAATATATGACTACTGCCTCAGAACAATTATATTTACTGTCTCCCAAAGTGCATTTCTCCTTTCTTCAAATATATTAGGTATATAGTCAAATATCCTATTTTCATAAAAGTATTTCCTAACTATTTCTTCTGAAATAAAAATCAGAGAGTGATGTTAGCATCATCTTGGTAGTCTTTGTCATCCTACAATAAACAATGACTTAACCCGCAAATAATAATAACCTTGGGTAGGCTCAAGAGTCCAGTTAAGAGCAGCTAGCAAAACATTGGAGCAGAAAACAGAGAAAACAAACAGAAGGGATCACTAGGCACACCTGACACATCTGGAAACAGCTAGAAACAAAGAAGGGTGAGGACTATCAGTATCAGCTATACAGTGGGTGCTACCATGGTTCCTGGTGGCCTATTCTGCAGACGGCTGTAGCAGCCTTTGTTACAGAGAATCTCAACAACCTATGCAGCATCTGTGGATTCCTCACTTTTACAGCAAAAGTTCCCTTAGCGTTTATCGACATAGACCCTAGCAGCCTACTCTACAGAGGACACCTGCAGCTTTCCCCACTGAAGTAACCAACAGCCACTGCTATCGCAGTTCCCCCAGAGAAGAAGATGCTGCTTTGCCCCTCCACATCCAAGAAGGAACTACTGTAGTGCTGCCACATGACCAGTGTTGCCATCCCCCCAAACCAATACTTACCAAAAATCCTGGAGCCATATCTATTTTGTGTATGCTCAAGATCAAGACACGGGCTTGGCAGTTAACACCGCAAACACTGCAGCACTGCATATCAGACACCAGTGCCAACGTCACTGCGAGCACAACTGTGAGCCAGAACCCACACCAAGAGAGATAGCCTTGACCAAGGCTTTCCTCATGAGAAAAGAAAAGAGACTAGGAAGACCCCAATAACCTTTGCCACCAAAGACCCTAGCAGCCCTCACCACCACTGCATACACTGACTGGCTCAGCTGCTGAGGACTCTTGAAACCTTCACTGACGCTGACTTCAACTGATGAAGCTATGCAGAGACTATGCTGCCACATCTTCACTGGAGCCAGAACAGCTGCATCCCACCCAGTTAGCACCCTGCTCACCAAACATTCTCCAGAATAGATAATATGTTAGGCAACAAAACAAGTCTTAACCAATTCAAGAAAGTTAATATATCAAATATTTTCTCTGACCAAGATGGTACAAAACTAGAAACCAACAGCAAGAGGAACACTGAAAAATTCATAAATGCATGCTAATTCAACAACATGGTCCTGAACAATCAATTGGTCAAAAAAGAATTCAAAGGGACAATTAAAAAATATCTTGAGACAAATGAAAATGGAGAATACAGCTTAGTAAATCTTACAAGATGCAACAAAAGTAGTTCAAAGAGGGAAGTTTATAGTAATAATGGTTTAATGATGAAAAAAGATCTCAAGTAAACAATATAACTTTACATCTCTGGAAAGTAGAAAAAGAAAAAAGGAAAACAAACTAAGACCAAAATTAATAGAAGGAAGAAAATAACAAAGATGAAAGCAGAAATAAATTATATAAAGACTAGAAACACAACAGGACAGTAGGAGGTTTTTTTAAAGATAAATGAAATTAGCCAATTTTGAACTTTACTAAGAAAAAAGAGCAGAATCAAATAAAATCAGAAATAAACAAGGAGACATTACAACCGATACCACAGAAATACAAAAAGACCATAGACTACTAAGAAAAACTGTATGCCCCAAAGTTGATAAACTAGAAAAACAAAAAAAGGACACATTCTTAGAAACATACAACTTCCCAAGGCTGACATAGGAAGAAATAGGATCTCTGAACAGACTGATAACAAGGAAATTGAATCAGTAATCAAAAATGTCCCAAGGACCAGATACTTTCAATGGTAAATTCTATCAATTATTTAAAAGAAAAGCCAAAATATCACCTATCCTTCTCAAACTCTTCCAAAAACTTGAGGAGAATGAAATACCTCTAAACTCATTTTAAAAGGCCAGCATCACCCAATACAAAAGCCAGACCAGAAGACTACCAGAAAAGAAAATTACAAGCCAATATGCCTGATGAACATAGATAGAAAAATTCTCAAAAAAATACTAGTTAACTGAATTTAATAGTACCTTAAAAAGATCATTCACCATGACCAAGCAAAATTTATTCCTGGGATGCAAGGATGGATTAACATATGCAAATCAATAAATGTGGTAAACAATATTAACAAACTGAAAAGTAAAAAGATAATCATCTGAAAAATGTACAAAAGCATTTGATAAAATTCAATATTATTTCCTGATGAAAACACTCACCAAATTAGATACAGAATAAATGCACCTCAAGGCTGGATGCAGTGGTTAATGCCTACAATTCCAGCACTTTGGGAGGCCAAAGTGGGTAGATCATTTGAGGTCAGGAGTTCAAGACCAGGCTGACCAATGTGACGAAACTCTGTCTCTACTGAAAATACAAAAATTAACTGGGCGTTTTGGCACACACCTATATTCCTAGCTAATTTGGAGATTGAGGCAGGAGAATTCTTGAACTTGGAAGGCGGAGGCTACAGTGAGCAAAATCACGCCATTGCACTCCAGCCTGGGAGAAAGAGACTTTGTCTCAAAATAAATAAATAAATAAATAAAAACAAATAAATAAGTGTTCCTCAACACAAAAAAGGCCATATATCACAAGCCTCCAGCTAATATCATACTCGATGAAACGCTGAAAACTTTTTCTCTAAGATCAGGATTAAGACAAGAATATCCATTCTCACCACTTCTATTCAACACAGTAGAAGACCTAGCCAGAGCAATTAGACAATAAATAAATAAATAAATAAATAAATAAATAAATAAATAAATAACATTCAAATAAAGAAGTAAAAAGCAAAATTGCCCTGTTGCAGATGACATGATCTTATATATAGAAAAACCTAAAGACGTCAAAAAACTGTTAGAAATAAAAAACAAATTTGGTAAAGATACAGGATACAAATTAATATACAAAAATCAGTTGCAATTCTATATACCTACAAAGAACTATCCCCCCCACCCCAAATTAAGAAAACAATCCTTTTACAATCACATCATAAAGAGTAAAATACATAAAAACAAATTTAACCAAGGAGGGGAAAGATTGTACACCAAAAAAAATATAAAACATTGATAAAATCAATTGAAGAAGACAATAATAAATTGAAAGATATACCACGTTTATGAATCAGGAGACTCAATATTGGCAAAATGCACATACTATCCAAAGAGATCTACAGATTCAATGTAATCCCTATTAAAATTCCAATGACATTTTTACAGTAATAGAAAAATCAATTATAAAATTCATATGGAACCACAAAAGATCCTGAACAGCTACAGTAAGCTTGAGTAGGAAAATCAAAGATGGATTCATCATATTTCCTAATTCTAAATTAATATTACAAAGCCCTAGTAATCAAAATAATACGGTATTAGCATAAAAAGAGACATCCCAATGGAACAGAGTAAAAAGCCCAAAAACAACCCCACATATACATGGTCAATTCTTTGACAAAGGTGCCAAGAATACACACAATAAGAGGCGGTGGGAAAACTGTATGTCAACTTGGGAAAACAGTATATTGACTTGTGACAAAATGAGGTTGGATTTTCAGCTTTCACCATACACAATATTCAACTCAAAATGTATTAATAATTTAAACGTAAGATCTAAAATTACAAAACTCCTAGAATAAATCATGGAGGAGAATCTCCTTTACAAGGGTCTTGGTCTTGGCAATGATTTTTGGATATGATATTGAAAGCACAAGCATAAAAGGCAAGCAAACAAACAAAGCAAGTGGGATTACATCAAAATTAAGTCTCTTTACAGCAAACAAAACAATCAACAAAATATAAAGGTGACTTATATAATGAGAAAAATATATTTGCAAACCATATACCAAATAAGGGATGCTATCCTTTGAGTATTTGTCCCCTTCAAAACTCATATTTTCAAATTTAATTTCCAGTGTGGCAGTAATGAGAAGTGGGGTCTTTAAGAGGTGACTGGGACCCATTTATGGATTAATGGATTAATGATTTAATGATTAATAGGTTAGCATTGAAGTGGAACTAGTGGTTTTAAAGAAAAGGAAGAAAGATCCAAGCTAGCATGCATAGCAATTGCAAAGTTCTTGAGGCCATCCTCACTAAGTTAAGCAAAATTCTGGATAGCAATAGAGTTATAATTAAGCAATATCAGGTTGCACTTTGGACCATTTCCTTGTAAGTGAAAGTCAAGTAGCACTAGATTCCATTTGCATCTCCATTATTCCTTTAGATAGGATTTCTGACATTAGAATCATAAGGCTTTTAACAATTAATTTGCATCCTCACTGTTCTTACAGATAGGATCTCTGATGTTAGAATCATAAGGCTTTTGCTTAATTATTTCTTAAGATGTTTTTCACATCCTAAATTCCAGTGTAATAGCTGAGACCACCCAGTCTGAAGACCTCAACAGAGGAACAAAAATCAGCATGAGAATACAGCATCTTCATGTCCCTGGCCCGTAACTTCACCCTGCCCACATTGGCCAATTGATGATCTCTAAACCTTGGCCCACTCCAAATCCCTTAAGATCCCTGGTCTCTAACTCTTCTGGAACACAGATTTGAAGTTTCTCCCATCTGCTCAATTGGCAGCCCCATGATTAATACTTTTTCCCTGCTGCAAATTGGTGTCTTGTCGTATTGACTTACTGTGCACATCTGGCAACGAACCTATTGCATTTACATTCTGAACTGCCTCAGGACTCCATGGAGAGTCCTGCCAACAAGAAGGCCCTCAGAAGATGAGGCCCTTTCGTTCCTGACCAAACTGAGGATCGGGCTGCTATTTCTCCTGCCCAATAACGAGATGCAAATAAACTGAGTAGGAAAAGAGTTTTTATTTCTGCAACTGGTTACAGGGAGAAGGCCTGGAAATTATCACCAGATCAACTGAAAATTACAGTTTTCCAGAGTGTATATACCTTCTAAGCTATATGACTACGTGTAAGTGTGCATTCATCTAAAGACATAAGAGATTAACTTCTTTTAATTTATAATTAAGTTCTGAGTCCCGAAGACCTTCTGGAGCCTCAGTAAATTTACTAATCTAAACTGATCCAGGTGCTGGGGTGATTACCCTTATCTTGTCTTCTGCTAAATTAGGGAGGTTTGGAGAGTTCCTTCAGACCCCCAATAAATTTGTTTGTGGAGGTCTGTGGAGTTTCTTCAGACCTCCAATAAAACTTGTTTAATCTTAAATGGGTCTTATTAAGAATCCCTCCATTATTTTATGCTTTAAGGTCCAGGAAAGTCCAAGAGAAAAATTCTTGGTGGACTTTTGTTACCTTCCAGTGTTTGAATAAGAGCACTGGCCTTTTTTAGCTTTTAATATTTAATTTAACCGCTCAGTCAGTATTCAAACAGTAGTTATGGAGGCCTACCTTAGTGAGACCTAACCTGCCATTCTTTGATCTTGGTCTTCTCAGCCTCCAAAAATTAAAGAAATGTACTTTTATCTTTGTAAGATAGTTAGTTTCAGGTATTTTTAATAAGTAGCAGAAAATTGACTAAGACAGAAAATTGGTACCAACAAATGGCATATTGCTGATAATAAATACCAGAAAATGCAGAAGTGGCTTTGGAACTAGGTAATGGGCAGAGGCTGGAAGAATTTAGGGGGGTAGACTATAAAAAGCCTAGAATCTTGTGAGGGCTTAGAAGACAAGATGACTAGGGAAGGTTTGGAACTCATTAGAGATTGATTAAGTGGTTGTGATGTTGATAAACAAATGCAGATTAAAGGCTATTTTGCTGAGATTTCAGTTGGAACTGATGAACAAGGTATTGGGAACTGAAAACAAACAAAAAATTCTTGTCATAAATTGGCAAAGAATTTGGCTGAATTATGTCCATGCCTTAGGGCTTTGTGAAAGATTGAACTTGAGAGTGATGAACTAGGGTATCTGGCAGAAGAAATTTCTATGCAAAATATGGAAGAAGTTGCAGGGTTACTTTTGGCAACTTATGCTGAGATTCTGGAGAAAAGGAATAATTTAAAGACAGAAATTAAAATTAAAAGAGAAGCAGGGCAGAAAGATTTGGAAAATTCTCAGCCCCACCATAGAAAGAACGAAAAAGTGTGTTCAGTAAAACATACTTTGTCCTGGGTGTAGCCCAGTGACAATTTGCTAAAGAGATTAGCATAGATAGAAGGGAGTCAGGTGCTATTCCTTGACAGTAGAAGAAAGACTCCCAAAAACATTTCAGAGATTTTCAAGGCTGCCCTTCCCATCCCAAGCCCAGAGATCTTGGAGGCCAAATAGTTTTATGGGGAAGGCCCTGGATGCTCTCCAGGGTTTCATTATCCAGGGCCACCTTGGAATCTGCTTATTGCACCCCAGTGCACCACTCCATGTCCACTCCAGCCCTGGCTGAAGTGGCCCCCGCTGTGGTTTTTGCTGCAGCTCCATAAGGTACAAATTGTACTGGCAACATCCACATGGTGCTAATTCTAAAGGTTTGCAGAAAGCAAGAGCTGTAGAGGCTTGACAGTCTCCACCCAAATTTCAAAAGATGTCATCAAAAGTCTAGGGACCATTGTCCTAGAGCAGAGTCACCACCAATAGCCCCTTCTAGGGCAATGATGAGCAAAGAAAAAAAAACAAAAACTGTGGAGTTGAGGCTGTTATAGAGAGTCCCTACCAGGACAATGCCTGTGGAGCCACGGCAGCTAGATGACCAGTGGGACTCCAGAACTGTGGAGTCACCAGCAGCCTGGAATACTTGCCTGAGAAAGTTTCAAGTATTCAACCCTAACCTGTACAAGTAGCCATGTGGGCTCCATGTGGCCAGCAAAGACATGGGGACAGAGCTGCTGTCCCCATTTTTTTTGTCTCAGTGTGCCCAAGAAGTAGCACATGGAGTCAAAAGAGATTATTTGCTTTTTTAAGATTTAGTGTCTCTGGGTTTTTTACTTGCTAGAGATCTGCTACTCCTTCTATTTCATCTATTTTTCCCCTTTGGAATAAGAATGTCTTATTTCTATACCACCATTTCATCATGGAAGTAGATAACTTGTATTGATTTTGCAGGCTCACAGATAAAACTCAGGACTGTGTACTTTTGAACTGGTACTGATGCAAGTTAAGACTCTGGGGCTATGGAGATAGAATGGATGTATTTGTATGGGAGAAGGACATGAGTTTTATCTGGCTAGGTGCAAAATGCTATTGTTTGAATATTTGTTTCCTCCAAAATTCATGTTGAAATGTAATCTCTAATTTTGCAGTATTGAGAAGCAGGGCTTTTAAGAGGTGAGTGGATCATGAAGGATCAGCCCTCATGATTGAATTAATTCATTCACAGATTATTCAGTTAATGGATTAATGGATTTTCATGAGAGTGAGACTGATTGGTTTATAAGAAGAGGAAGTAGGCCAGGCATGGTGGCTCACATCTGTAAGCCCAGCACTTTGGGAGGCCAAAGGAGGCACATCTCTTGAGCTCAGGTGTTTGAAATCATCCTGGGAAGCATGGCAAAAACCCCATATCTACAAAAAACACAAAGATTGGCCAGGCATGGTAGCGTGTACCTGTAGTCCCAACTACTCGGAAAGTTGAGCTGGGAGGATCACTTTAACCTGGGAGGTCAAGGCTGCAGTGATCTGTGATTGCATCACTGCACCCCAGTCTGAGTGACAGAGCAAGATCCTGCCTCAAAACATTAAAAAAAATTAAAACAATACAAAATAGAAGAGGAAGAGAGACCTGGGCTAACATGCTCTGTGCCTTTTCCACATGATGCCCTGCATGACCTTGGCACTCCAGAGAGTCCTTGCCAGCAGGAAGATTCTCACCAGATGCAGCCCCTTGGCCTTGGACTTCTTCATCCCTGCTTAACTATAAGAAATAAACATATGTTTTAAAATAAATTGATCTGTTTTAGATATTCTATTATAAGCAATAGAAAATTCAATAAGGCAAAGAATTAATATCCAAAATATATAAGAAACTTATGTAACTTAACAGCAAATAATAATAACACTATATAAAATGGAGCACAGGATCTAAAAGACATTTTTCCAAAGAAGACATATAAATAGTCAGTAAGTACATGAAAAGGTGCTCAACATCACTAATCATTATGGAAATGCAAATCAGAACTCAATGAAGTATCACTTCACACCTTTTAGGATGCTTATGATTTTTAAAAAGTCAAAATATACTAAATGTTGGTGAGGATTTAGAGAACAGGAAACTCACGTACATTGTTGGTGGGAATGTAAATTGGTGCAGCCATAGTGGAAGGTGGTATGGAGATTTATCAAAAAATTAAAAAGAGAATTATCATATGACTCAACAAGCCTATTTCTGACTATATATCCAACAGAAACAAAATAACTAATGAAATAACTAATGTGAAGAGACACCTGCAGCACCACATTCATTTCAGCATTATTCGCAATAGTTAAGTATAGAAACAATCTAAATGTCCATCCAATCAATGGGTGAATGGAGAAAGAACTTGTGATACACACACACACACACACACACACACACACACACAAACACACATAGAGGAATATTTCAGACTCTAAAAAAGAAGGAAATCCTGCCATTGCAATAATATAGAGGAAGCTGGAAGATATGCTAAGTGACATAAGCCAGAAATAGAAAAATGCTGAATGATCTCACCTACATGTGGAGTCTAAAAAATGGAACTCGTAGAAACAGTGTGGTTACCAGAGGTCAGGATATGAGTGAGATGGGAAGAGGTTGGTCAGAGGGTACAAATTTGCAGTTGTAAGATGAATAATTTTTGTAAGATATATATTGTACCTCATAGTTTACTGTGGGTAATAACAATGTATTGTATACTTGAAACTTGCCAAGAGAGTAGACCTCAAAAATGGAAAGGTAAATATTTGAGATGATGAATAGGTTAATTACCTCAATTGGGGTAATGATTTCGCAATACATATTTATATCAAAATGTCATCTTGTATGCCTTGAATACCTGTTTTTACAATTTTTATTTTTTAATAATACTTCAGTAAAGCTGAAAAACAAAAGAAGAAAATTCTGGCATATACTACAACAGGGATGAACCTTGAAAACTTTACGCTAAATGAAATAAACCAGTCATAAAAGGATAATCTTTTATGTAAATAAATAAAGTAAATGAAAATTGAAAATAAAAATAAAAAAATCATTTTTCCAGCCCATCAGTCACTACCATTTAGCACTTTATATTTTTTATCACAGACCACACTTCTTCGGACATATTGTTTCTGTGTTTATTAAGTTTCTTTTCATCTGACTTCCTGATATCAAAGACTGTTATATCCCTAGAACCATTGTCTAGCATATCATAAACGATCAATAAATGTTTTTGAATACTCAGGTAAATGAAATAATCTTTCAGAATTTATTAAATGCCAGTCACTTTGTTATTTTAACATATATTCTCTCATTTTATCCTCTTGAAACTATAAAGTTTGTATTATTCCCATTATACTAATGGAAATGTGAGCATTGGCTAGTTCAATAGCTTTCCAAGGTTCCTTTGGTAAATGACAAAACTAGAATTTGTATTTAGCTCTATTTGACTCAAAAGCCCATAGTCTTAAGAACTATACTGCATTGCATTTTAATTTTACACTTTGTTACTAGAACTGTTTCTAGAACTAGAAATATTATAGAAAGAATGGGAAAATATATTCTAGGGTACAGATTTCCTCTCACTGGCCCTTCATTTTCTCTCTATAAAAGAAATAGATGTTCTAGCAGAGCTACATATTTTGGAAGTGTTCCTTGTTAAATGACTTTAACCTATATATTTGTGAATTAGATATTACTTACCTAATTCCAAGTGAGTGTGTTATAAAACACAACAAATAATTTTGTGTAGCTGAATCAAGTTTTGACCAGGTCACATATAACTGGAGTTTTTTTTTTTTTTTTTTTTTTTTTTTTTTTTTAAGGATTAATTTCCTCCTCAATTAACCTCACATTTGATTCAGTAAAGGAAACAGAAAGTTGTCTCCATCCCCCTTTATACCCAAGTAGACATTTGAAGGATATTTTCCCAAATAATCTGCAAATTGTTGTGTCACTGTAGTGCAGTATTTTGTTGTCCTCCTTGGCATAAGCCCAGGCTTCTTCCCTAAGCAGGCTAAATTCTCATACCAACATTTCAGCATTTTCTGCTGATTTTTCTTTTGGCTTTCATATTTGTAAAGGTGCCAGTACATCCCTTTCAGCATATGAGCCAGACCTGAACAATCTCCACAAACATGGGAAGACGCTCCTTGACACCAATACTGGGACTGACTTGGCAGAGAGAGATTATTACTTTCCCTCAAGCATGGAAAAGTACATGAATCCCAAGCCAACCTACAGGCTGCCTGTGTGTGTGGCCCCTTTTATGTCATATAAACTACAGATTCTGTGATATTTTCATGCATTTTCTTATTTCCGTGAGCCAGTTTGTTTGCTGGAATTCATGTCCCCCAAATGGAGCAAAGAGTTCATCTTAGATACTTGTTTCCTTGCCATCTTTAATGTACATTGTATGTATTGTTTGCAACTATTGTTTTTCTCCTTCTGGAAGTAACTTTCTCCTCCCCAGAGCTAGACTGTAGACATATTATAATAATATTCATAATTGACAATGATAAACCAATAAAATAAAGTTTAAATAAAGAATTAAAGTAAGCAGAGTCTGTCTTCTATGTTCCTCTAGTGATTCATGTTGTATCTCTTGGATCATTCATCATCTTAAATTAAAACTACATTAGTGTCAGAAACATAGGAAGGGAAAAAAGATAGTGAAAGGAAGTGGTGAGCGCAAACCAAGACAAAAATATTTTTTACTGTACAATAACACTGAAAACCAGCACCTCCACAGCCCTGTCTAAAATGTCCCTTCCGTTGGGACCACCCTTATGTGAAAGGGATAGTAAGTACTTCATTAGCATATGAAATGACCTGTTTCTTATGCAGCTTTGTAACTGAAAAGCAGAAAAGTTTGTTGCAGCCAGGTCAAAGACCCATCACCAGAAAGTTTTCATTTAGGAAAAAAATCAAACAAAGTAAATGTTTATCATGACATTGTAAACATTTCAAATCTACTGAAATATTTTATTGTAATCACGGATTTTTAATGTTCTTGGGTAAAGAAACTGGATGATAGATATCACATAAAGAATCCACTGACACAAGGAGGATGGAGTTTTTGTGAAAGAATGTGATGATATGGGCAGCCTGAACCATCAATATGTCCAGGCTAGAGAGTCTCCAACATTGGAATTTCATGCTCCTCTACATGGGATTCATTTAACTTCATCTGTAGGTGAAGCCAACAGACCCTAAAAGACATGGTCATGTCTTCTATAGTTTCTGCCATGTTTCATAATTCTCTAGCCACACTGACATCTACCTCCTTAGGTTTGACCAAATTTCAAATTTTTCCCATTCTTATAGTATACTTAAAAAAAATTTATGAGACATTAAGAATACTTTATTTTTGGTAATTGGCAAAGTGTCACTATTTACAAACTGAGAATATCTACCGCTTCACTGACATTTTCCTTCAAAGGATGGAAAGAACATAGTTCTGAAAACTGGAGCCCAAGCATCTACCATCAGATTTCTCAAAAAATAGTCAAGGTGTTTTCCAGTGTCTCTTACAAATAATCCAGTGTTGTTATGTTGCTACAAAAGGTGAGAAAAATCCAAAAATCTGTGTGACTGGAGAAGTTAAGCACAAAATATCTATAAGGATAAAAAGATGATAAGAGATCCAACTATCACCCGACCTATAAAGCCCTACCCACAGGGTGAGGTGAAATCTATCAAGTTCATCTCGCAGTATGGCATGTCTCAAGGAAGTGCTGTTACAGCAGAATGACTGAACAATACTGGAATGATGTGAGACAATGCAACAGTCAGTGAAAATAAATTAAGAATTCTGGAGCTCAAGAAGTAAAGAAAAACTATTGTTAGTAAAAAGAATCTCAGATGAAAGGGCACTCAGAAAGACACTTATTTCTTGCTCCTGATCTCCAGGTAAAGTCTTGGGACAAGGTAAAAATTACAGCATAGCAAAAATGGGTTTTGAAGAATCTGAAATCGCCGTGAACTTGTGCAATTCTTTGTAAGGTAATGGCAAGCCTCATCCAGTCTTGCAATGTTCTGTGCAGGGTGTGACACAGTGAAAAACGACTAGGAAACAAGAGGGTAACAGTGGCCTTTTATAATTACCCCCATGCTCCTGATACTTGGATAGTAACCAAATACTTCATGTGCTTTCAAGAAGAGAACAGAAGTAACTGGAATAGTCAGACTTGGAATATCCTTGCAACTGGAAAAAGGGCAACAGAACACCCAAATGGATAGCCATGCAACATTTAACTCACCTAAAGGTAAAAGAGAAAGTAATTTATTTAAAGCTCTAAGTGGCTTGGCTTGGATGAGTATACAAGGGAAGAGAAAACAAAACAAGCAAAAAAAACAGGGAAAATTTTGTTCCAGGAGCCATTTAAGAATTTCAAGAGAAGAAAGAATGTAGAAGAAGTCAGGACAACTATATATTGAAAAGCATCCCATAGATTAGTGTCACAGTAGTCACTGGTAAACTGAGTAACTGCAGGAATAGTGCTGATGGAGGCAGAGGCCAAATAGCAAGTTTCTGAAAATGAGAAAAGTATTGTTAAGTGAAAATAGTAAAGTAATGTGCTAAAGATAACTACAGATATTATCTGTGAGGAAAAACACAGAATGAATAATTAAGGGGGATATACGGTTGAAGGGAGGTGAGGTTGTTTTGAATCACTGAAGTGATATGAATATGATAAAATAACTATTGAAAGAAGTTAACAGAGTGATAATGTTTCACAAACACCAATGAGAGATAGAATAGTTGATGGAGTAAGTTAGGAGTAGGTGTACTTCAAGTTGTAAGAGAAAAGTTGTACCTTATAAAAGGTGGCCAGTGGATATTTTTGGGAAATAGATTTCCCCTGGGTACTCAAGGATTTAACTATCAGCATAAATAATCAAAGATAATGGGAGGAGTTATGAAAGAACATTTATATGAAAACATATTTTGGGTTATTTGTATGTAGTTCACTCTTTTCAATTTCATTCTGATTCAGCATGGCCTATTTCCATTTTTGATAGCCTTGCCCTTCTAAAATATTTTGGATTTCTGTTCCCCTTCTCTGATTTTTCTTTTCATTTGCCTGATCTGAGATTCCCTCATACCTTCTGCTCACACCTGATGGTAATTCATAGCTCTGAAAAATGCCACATTATGCTCAAAGTGGATGTGCATTTGCAAAGAGTTAGAATATGACTTAACACATTTGAGAAACAAAAATCACTAGAGCAAAATGCTGTCACTCTGAACATTTATTTGGAGTGCAGACCATCAATTATATTACTTAAGTTATGAAATTCATGATACTGAAGTTTATGTTTGCTAATATGGGTCTCTAGAGTCAACTCTGTTTCTATCCCATTGGCATAAATATTACAAAAGTACTACAGCTTGGGAGACTTCCCCTCCCTCTCCAAAATGAGCATGTATTTCGTAGTGACTTTGATGCTTAGATACTAAAAATTTATAACGAAATTTCATCTAACATTGCTGCAACCCACAATTATGTATAGATTAGATTCAGAAAACAGGTTAGAGTGAATACCATAATAGTTATTTAGCATTTTAATTGTGACAAGGACAAAAGATTAAATGCCATGGTGAAGAAATGGCACCTATTCACTTAAGAGTGGTCTCTATTTACCACTCTAAATAGATACTATACCAAAGTGTTACTCCCATCACTATGAGTAAATTAAGGGGAAATATGTTTCTACAAAAGAATTTTATAAATATTAGTCAATAAAAGCTATACAAAGTTGAAAAATGCAATGAGCCTATTAAATCTAACCTTGAACAGAGAAGTGTAGTAGGTACACCATTGGGAAAAGGCCACAAATACTTATTCGAGCTAGGGAGAAATTATTTCATTTGTATTCCAAATATTCAAAACAGAGCCAAGTGCTAGGCAAGTGTTCTTGCTCTGTATTCATCCTATTAGAAAGTGTCTTACTAATATAGTATCTAAGTCTATGAAGATTACTGGAGAAATACAAAAACTAAGACAAAAAACAGAACACTATTAATTGACTGCCTTTACATTTTACCTGTTTGAATTTTAGTTAAAACCATCAAGTCAGGGGTAATGGGATAACCTGTAATTGTCTATTAACTATCCTTCAGAGGTCTAGTTAAGAAAATTGGATTTAGTTGAATAAATTAGAGATTTGGTTAAACAAATGTCACTTTTTAAGAGAATATTTAAAGTGCCACAAAGAGCCAAGTCAAAATTGAATGCATATAATAGGTTGTTTTCCTTAAAAAGACACAATGAAAAGCAAAAGTGAGGAGATTAAGGATAAATATCCTAACTAGATTCAAAATTTTTCTTTTTTAGAAAAGATTTTCATGGCAATATATTTTCAAGTAAATAATATAATGAATACACTTGTCTCCTTTATCTGCAGTTTCTCTCTCCTGGTTTCAGTTACCTGCAGTGAACCAGGATCCAAAAATATTAAATGAAAAATTACAGAAAAAAACAATTCATATGTTTTACATTGTGCTATTCCAAGTAGTGTGATGAAATCTTGCACTTCTCTGTTCTGTCCCACTAAAACCATGAATCATCTCTTTGTGCAGTGTATCCACATTATATACACTACCCGCCGTTTATTCGTAGACATCATCTACTCCTGACATCCAACCATGGACATGGACATGGACATGGATCCATGATCTGGGACCACCCAAAGCAGATGATCCTCCCTCTGACCTGTCACTAGAAGGACAATAGTAACAACACTATGTCACAACGTCTATGTCTTTCACCTCATTATATATACATTTCATCACCGCCTGTCATCATGAGAAGGATGAATATAGTACAGTAAGATATTCTGAGAAAAAGAGTGAGATCATATTCACATATAACTTTTATTGCAGAGTATTGTTATAACTGTTTGATTTTATAATTAGTTATTATTGTTAATCTCTTACTGTGCCTAATTTACAAATTAAACATGATTGTAAATATTTGTGTATAGGAAAAAAGCATTTTAAGTAGGTTTTGTTACTATCCATGGTTTCAGGAACCCACTGGGGGTCTTGGAATGTATGCCTTATCAATAAGGGGAATAATACTATAAAGTTTATGTTCTTAAAGAGGTGTATTTCAGTGAGGAACTACCCTCTAATTTATGTACTGAAGAAGTGTAGAGTACTGAATGACAGCAATACAAACATGAACGTGTACACAATGCTTTCGAAAATATTCATTTTAGAATGTTCGCCAAGTTGTTTATTGCTAACAGAATATACTTAAGGCAAGTTATAAAAGCACATGTAAGCATGACTTTGTATTTGCTAAGATAATTCAATACAGACAGCATAACAAGACTATCAATAGCATTTATTTTCCATAAAACAGTAAAAAAGTATGCATTGTGAAATTAATTTCCATTGATTACCCCAGGCTACCTAGAAACTTTTCATTCTTCTAATTTTCAGTTTTCAAGCTAATAATGTACAAATTTCTTTTGCTTGGTTGATTAGTTGTGTGTGTGTGTGTGTGTGTGTGTGTGTACTGTCAAGCTGAAGAGTTCACTCCCATATGTAAATACGTTTTCATGCTTTCATTCTCTTCCTATGTATTGTATTTATACAAGTGCTTCCTTAGTTATTTATTTGTTAGAATACAGTCTACTCTCATTACTCACTTTAATCACACTCTATAAAGTCTCTGTGAAAACTAAATTAGTGAAAGCTGAGCTATTGTTCCTAGGGGAAATACAAGTTAGGTTCCTGTGAGCCTCTGGGCATATTTTCATCAACTGACCAATATATAACTTTGTTTTATGTGTGTTTCTGTTTTCCTTTTTTGTTTGTTTTTTGTTTTTGAGACGGAGTCTCGCTCTGTCACCCAGGCTGGAGTGCAGTGGCTGACCTCAGCTCACTGCAAGCTCCGCCTCCCGGGATTACGCCATTCTCCTGCCTCAGCCTCCCGAGTAGCTGGGAATACAGACGCCCGCCACCACGCCCAGCTAGTTTTTTGTATTTTTTTAGTAGAGACAGGGTTTCACCGTGTTAGCCAGGATGGTCTCAATCTCCTGACCTCGTGATCCGCCCGTCTCCGCCTCCCAAAGTGCTGGGATTACAGACTTGAGATACCTTATGTAACATATGTTGTTGATACATTAAACTCACAGCCAACAGCATTGTAACTCTTCCTGAATGAAGCTTACCTAACATGAATTTTCTCCGTGAGGACCATCACAGCCTTCTGGCCCTTAGAACACTAGACAGCATTTCAGCATGATGGGGGCCATTTTAACAGAAAAATTAACAACAATAAGCACAACTTAAAAACAAGTGACAAAGAGACAAAGAAAAAGACACTCATTCACAGTATGACAGTTAGAACAAGAAAGCAAAATATCTCCTTATTTGACCTCCGCTGGGAATATGCACATTGAATAACTCATTTTTCCCTGCCCTGTGCATGTCTACAAATGACTTATAATGTGCCTTGAGTTTTGATCTTGAGGTTACAAATGAATTTTAGCTAGTAGACAAATTTTGCAAATATAGAATTTATGAACAATGAGTAGGAACCTCTTATCAGCTTCCTCCCTACTAGAAGAAGTACAATTCTAAGCAAAAAGAGTCCATGAATTTTTCTTAATGTAGTTAAGAGTGAAGAAGTGTGAGTATAGGCAGCAGGACTGTCTGGGTTTAGACCAACACTTCTACTAAGTTAAGTGTGATTTTCCAAACCTTATGACTTATGTGAAAATTCTACAAGCTCTTCTAAAAATTCTGAAACAGATAAATGGTGAAAGAAAGAAAGAAGAGAAATGATAATGGATAAAAAATGAATGGAGAGTAATGGAGAAGACACATTTTTGAGTTTACAAGGGTTAAACGAAAATATTTTGTTAATAAACAAACCTAATATTTATAATACAATATAATTATATTTTAAGTATATGTTAATTATATTTAAAATATGACTAACATGAATAAATGTAACATTTAATATGTAAATTTAATGAGTCTATTAATTTTAAAATATTAAATTTATCTTAAGGAGACAACATCTAATAACTACAAAATAGGATAATTAAAGAAGGTGAAGTTTGAGTGTGGTGGCTCACACATGTAATCTCAATACTTTAAGAAGACTGCTTAATCCTGAGAGTTAAAGACCAGCCTAGGCAACGTAGTGATATCTCATGTCTACAAAATTAAAAAATTAAAATAATTAGGTAGTGTGGGGCTGCATGCCTGTAGTCCCAACTTCTTGGGAGGATCACTTGAGCCTGGGAGGTCAAGGCTGCAGTCAGTCATGATCACGCCACTGCACTCCACCCTGAGCAACAGAATGAGAGCCGGTCTCAGAAAAATAAAAAAATAAAAAAATAAATAAAAATAAAAATTAAGAATTATCTGCCAAATACATGAAGCTATGCAATTGTCTACCTGAACAAACACATTTGTCATGGTTAAACTAAATAAGAGCTAAGAAGCATGGTCATTATCCCAATATTATAATCAGGTGAATAATACTCATATTTTTCTTTGTGATATTCTGATAAAAATACAGACTTTTTGTACCTTCACTCAACAAGAAGAATCATGACTTGTATTTTACAGTCTCATAAATGCAATTACAATTTTTTAGGAGACTCCTCTTCTCTTTGAAATCATGAAGGGGTAAGACTATTTTTTCCTTTTTTCCTCTTTTTTCTTCCTTCTTTACTCCCTCCCTCCCTTGCTTCTTTCCTTCCTTCTCTCACACACCTATCCTTTTCTCCTTTTTTGTTTTTGAACATCTCATTGGTACATATAGAATTCTAAAACTTGTTTACTTTCTCTCTACCATATTTGAGCTGAGAAGAAACCACGACACTCTGTTATTTATATGAACACCAATTTATCTTACCAAGGCCTATTATTTTTGCTTTTAAAATTTTATTTTAATTATTTTATTTTTATTACGAAGAAAATAGTTTAGGAATCAAAGATTGAGACAGAATCCATATGAACTACAATATAGTTGCTACTTATATAATTGTCCAGAAGATGTCTCTTCCCATTCACATCTCTTTCCTTCCTCTGCAGAGAACCATTAAACTCTGAGGTAATCATTTTCTTGTTCTTCTTTATAGTTTCTAACACCTATGCATATGTCCCACTTTTTTAAATATTATATAAATGAAATAATTCTGCATATATGCCATTGTTTTGCCTCTTCAACATTATGTATTTGAGATTCATTCAAGTTAATACACGTTACTTTAATTCATTAATTCTCACTGTTGGACTGATCATGAAATATTTATCTATCCTACTACTGACGACATACATTTTTTTTTTTTTTTTTTTTTTTTTTTGCTGTTACGAACAATGCTGGTTTGGGGAGTGCTGAAAGAAACAGGAAACTGGAATCAACTGCTGGCAGAGGGATATGGACCATTGCTGATGTGATGCTGAAAAGAACAACAAGCAGACAGCAGGGAGAAAAGCCTTTATTCCTACTTCCTCCCTGCCAGTCTTCCCCTATGTTTCCATTGGCAAGACCTGTATCAAGAAGCCAGGTGACAAATGATAATGTAGTTTTCTTTGTCCCAGCCCCAAAATCAGCAAGTTGATTAAAGAAAGGTAAATTTGTAGTTTAACAACCAACAGAATAGTTAAATAATTAATGCAAAATTTAGAAGTCTGAAGAGAGGGTCAATAGAAGATACAAGATTAAATGATTGAAGGAACTGAATTGATGCTGCAGGGTTCCTGAGATGCAAAAAAACTATGAGTCTGCTTGCTTTCTCAGCAAGGAGGTTCAGGTCAGGGGGAAGTGCTCAACCCTGGTCACTGGCTGCTTGAAAATAGACTCAGCATCATTAGGGGTCATAGTGGGAGTGAGATCAACTTTTATATATGTTTAAAAGTGTCACTCTCTGTCACCCAGGCTGGAGTGCAGTGGTGCGATGTTAGCTCACTGCAACCTCCGCTTCCTGCGTCCAGTAATTTTCCTGCCTCAGTCTCTCAGGGATTACAGGTGCCTGCCACCGCAGCCAGCTAATTTTATTTATTTTTTTTCTTGAGACTGAGTCTCACTCTGTCACCCAGGCTGGGGTGCAGTGGCAGGATCTACTTCAAGCAATTCTCCTGCTTCAGCTTCCTGTGCAGCTGGGATTACAGGCATGTGCCACCACACTTGGCTAATTTTTGTATTTTTAGTAGAGACAGGGTTTCACCATGTTGGCCAGGTTGGTCTCAAACTCCTGACCTCAAGTGATCCGCCCACCTTGACCTCCCAAAGTACTGGGATTGCAGGTGTGAGTCACCACATCCATCAGAGAACATCCTTTAAGATTACGGGCTGCATGGGAGTGGGGTGAGGCCAGTAACTGCCAGCTTTCCCCTACTTTCCAGGCAACCTGTGTGACTCTCCTAGGAATATACCTCCATTGGCCTAAAAACCACACCCTTATTCCCCACAGCAGCTGCAGCAAGCCCGACCCAAGCAGAGCCTGAGCTCAGATATGCCTATCCCTGCTTGCACCTGGTAGTCTTTCTCTGCCTGCCCTGCTAGTTGAAGACAACAGTCATACTCTTTTGGGAGCTCTATTGCCCTGCCCACCACTTGAGAAACCTGAATACTTAACCAGGCATCCCTAGGGCAAGTTTGCATCCTCCCTATAGTACCACAGCTGATGTACTTTTAAAAGTGCCACCTCCTAGCTGGAGGCCAATCAACACAAAATGAATGCACTAAACAAAAATACAACCAAGGACCATCACAGAGTCCACTTCACTCCCCTGTTACCACCACTGGGGCAGGTGCAGGTATCCATGACTGAAAGACATGAAGACGGATCACATCACAGGACTCTTTGCCGACAATCCCCAGGACCAGCTCAGAGCCCAGTAGCTCCACTGGGTGGCTAGATACAGAAAAGCAAATCAATCACTGTTGTTTGGCTCTCAGAAGCCCTATTCCTAGGGGAAGAGGGGAAACAGCACATCAAGGGAATACCCTGTGGCACAAAAGAATCTGAACAGCAGCCCCTGAGTCTCAGATCTTCCCTCTGACATAGTCTACCAAAAGAGAAGGAACCAGAAAAACAATTCTGTAATATGACAAAAAAGGTTCTGTAACACCTCCAAAAGGTCACACCAGCTCACCAGCAATGGATCTAACCAAAACAAAATCTCTGAATTGCAAGAAGAAGAACTGAGAAGGTTGATTATTAAGCTAATCAAGAAGGCACCAGAGAAAGGTGAAGTTCAGTTTAAAAAACTCAAAAACCTGATACAGGATATGAAAGGAAAAATCTTCAGTGAAATATATAGCATAAATAAAAAACAATCACAACTTCTGGAAATCAAGGACACAATTAGAGAAACACAAAATGCACTGGAAAGTCTCAGCAATAGAACTGAACAAGCAGAAGAAAAAAAACTTAAAACTTCAGAGTTCAAAGACAAGGCGTTTGAATTAACTCAATCTGTCAAAGACAAAGAAAAAATTTTAAAAAATGAACAAACCCTCCATAAGTCTGAGACTATGTTAAACATGCAAACCTAACAATAACTGGTGTTCTCAAGAAAGAAGATAAATCTAAACGTGTGGAAAACATATTTGAGGGAATAATAAAGAAAAACTTCCCCTCCTTGCTAGAGATCTAGACATTCAAATACAAGAAGCTCAAAGAACACCTGGCAAGTCATTGCAAAAAGGTTACCACCTAGGCACATAGTCACCAGGTTATTTAAAGTCAGAATGAAGGAAAGAATCTTAACAGCTGTAAGGCAAAAGCATTAATAGCAGATTTCTCAGCAGAAACTCTACAAGCTAGAAAAGATTGGGGTCCTATTTTTAGCTTCCTTAAGCTAAACAGTTATCAGCCAAGATTTTCTATCCAGTAAAACTAAGCTTCATAAATGAAGGGAAAAATAGTCTTTTTCAGACAAGCAAATGCTGAGAGAATTTGCCACTACCAAGCCAGCACTGCAAGAACTTCTAAAAGGAGCTCTAAATCTTGAAACAAATCTTTGAAATACACCAGAATAGAACCTCCTTAAAGCACAAGTCTCACAGGACCTATAAAACAATAACACAATGAGAAAAACAACAACAAGATATTCAGACAACAGATAGCCTGATAAATAGTACTTCACATCTTAATACTAATGTTGAATGTAAACGGTCTAAATATCCCACTTAAAAGATACGGAATGGCAGAATGGATAAAAATTCACCAACCAAGTTTCTGCTGTCTTCAGGAGGATTACTTAACACATAAGGACTCACACAAACTTAAGGTAAAGGGGTAAAAAAAGATATTCCATGCCAATGGACAATAAAAGTGAGCAGTTGTAACTATTCTTATCTCAGACAAAACTAACTTTAAAGCAACGGCAGTTTAAAAAGACAAAGAAACATATTATATAATGATAAAAGGACTAGGCCAACAGAAAAATGTCACAATCTTAAATATATACGCACCTAACACTGGAGCTCCTAAATTTATAAAACAATTACTACTTGACCTAAGAAACAAGATAGATTGCAACACAATAATAGCGGGGGGCTTAATACTCTACTGATAGCACTAGACGGGTCATCAAGATAGAAAGTCAACAAAGAAACAATAGGCTTAAAAAACACCCCAGAACAAATGGGATTAACAAATATTTACAGAACATTCTACCCCAAAACTTCAAAATATACATTCTATTCATCAGCACATGGAACATTCTCCAAGACAGACTATATGATAGGCCACAGGTCTCCATAAATTTAAGGAAATCAAAATTATGCCAAGTACTCTCTTAGACCACAGTAGAATAAAATTGAAAACCAACTCCAAGAGGAACTCTCAAAACCATACATACAAATACATGGAAATTAAATAACCTGCTCCTGAATGATCAACAATGAAATCAAGATGGAAATTTAAAAATTCTTTGAACTGACAGATAATAGTGACACAACCTATCAAAACCTCTGTGATACAGTAAAAGTGGTGCTAAGAGGAAAGTTCATAGCATTAAATGCCTACATCAAAAGTTTGAAAGAGCACAAATAGAGCTACAGTCACACCTCACAGAACTGGAGAAACAAGAACAATCTAAACCCAAACCCAGCAGAAGAAAGAAATAACAAAGATCAGAGCAGAACTAAATGAAGTTAAAAAAACAACAACAAAAACAATACAAAAGATAAATGAAACAGAAAGCTGATTCTTTGAAAAGATAAATAAAATTGATAGACAATTAGCAAGATTAAGAAGAGAGAAGATCTAAATAAGCTCAATTAGAAATGAAACAGGAGATACTACAACTGCTACCACAGAAACACAAAAGTTTGTTCAATGCTACTATGCACACCTTTATGCATATAAACAAGAAAACCTAGAAGAAATTGATAAATTACTTGAAATATACAACCCTCCTACATTAAACCAGAAAGGTATAGAAGTTCTGAACAGACCAATAGCAAGCAGCAAAGTTGAAATAATAATTTTTAAAATGGCCAAGAAAAAAGTCCAGGACCAGAAAAATTCAAAACCCAATTCTGTCAGACATTCAAAAAATTGGTACCAATCCTATTGACACTATTCCAAGGATAAATTATGCTATGAAGCCAGTATCACCCTAATACCAAAATAAGAAAATGATGTAACAAGAAACAAAAACTACAGACCAATATCCCTCATTAACATAGATGCAAAAATCCTCAACAAAATACTAGTGAACTGAATCCAACGGCATATCAAAAAGACAATTTGTCATGATCAACTGGGTTTCATACCAGGGATGCATGAATGGCTTAACATATGTAAGTCAGTAAATGTGATATACCACATAAATAGAATTAACAAAAATCACATAATTATCTCAATAGATGCAGAAAAAGCATTTGACAAAATACAGCATTCCTTCATGATTAAAACCCTCAGCAAAATCAGCATAGAAAGGACATACCTTAAGGTAACAAAAATCATCTATGACAAACCCACAGCCAACATTATACTGAATAGGGAAAAGTTGAAAGCACTTCCCCTAAGAACTGGAACAAGACAAGCATGCCCATTCTCACCACTTCTATTCAACATAGTACTGGAAGTCCTAGCCAGTGCAATCAGACAAGAGAAAGAAATAAAGGGCATCCAAATCGGTAAAGGGGAAGTCAAACAGTTGCTGTGTGCTGATTATATGATTGCATACCTAGAAAACCCTAACAATTCCTCCAAAAAGCTCCTAGAACTGGCAAATGAATTCAGCAAAGTGTCCGGATACCAGATACTAGATTTACCTACACAATTCAATAATTCTGATATACACCAACAGCAGCCAAGCTGAGAATCAAATCAAGAACTCAATCCCCTTTACAATAGCTGCAAAAAAAAAAAAAAAAAAAAAAAAAAAAAAAAAAAAAAAAAAAAAAAACCTTAGGAATATACATAACCAAGGAGGCAAAAGAGCTCTACAAAAAAATAAATAAATAAAAATAAAAACTACTAAACACTCCTGTAAGAAATCCAGATACTCACACATGCATGCTTATAGCAGGACAATTTGCAACTGCCAAAATGTGGAACCAGCCCCAATGCTAGTATACTACAAAATACTACTCAGACATAAAAAGGAACAAAATAATGGCATTTGCAGCAACCTGGATGGAATTTGGGATTATTATTCTAAGTGGCATAACTCAGGAATGGGAAACCAAATGGGAAACCAAAGGCATAAGAATGATACACTAGACTTTGGGGACTCAGGGCAAAGTGTCGGAGGGGGGTGAGGGATAGAAGACTACACACTGGGTACAGTGTACATTCAGGTGATGGGTACACCAAAATCTCAGAAATCACCACTCAAGAATTTATTCATGTAGTCAAACACCACCTGCTCCCTGAAAACCTATTGAAATAAAAAATAAATAAAAAAAAGAATGAATGATTGACACTAGAACTTACAAAAAGAAATAAAATATGAGAAAGAAGGCAGCTAGTACAATGAGAAAGATTCTGTTAAAAGAAAAAAAAGTGCTCAGGGTTGCAGAGGGATTTGAATCTGGGCCTATTTTAGTCAACAACCCATGTCTTCATTTCTGCACACCATGGAGAAACAAATTGTTGAGGAAGTTTTTTCTATTTAGCTAGACAGTCACACCACGTATTTTTGATATAATGGAAAGACCAAATACATTAAAATTAACAAAAAAAGTTGCTTCTCAGAGATTTTCAGATGTAATTTTAAATACTTTAAAATAGCGTGGTTCTGCATTAGAAGAGAAAAATAACAGAAGTAGAAATCTTATTATTGTTTGTAAAGAAGCAATAAAATTATAACTCATGTGGACAGTAGTATAAAGAGAAGGTTGATGTGGAAGATAAATAAAACTAAGAAAAAATGAACTGACATTTAGTTTCAACATGTGAGGAAAGAGGGCAGATGGGTAATAAATACTTAATGACTGGCAAAGCCTCAATTATTATAATAGGATTTTTCTTAAAAACGTAAATAATTAATATATCAGTAATATAGAGTCTGATGCTATGTCTTGATCCTTGTATCTTAACTCTTGTTTATGATGACTTATTTTCTTTTGTGTTTTGTAACTTTGGATTTTAGTATTTTAATTGTTAGGGCTTTATATGTAAGAATCCTGGCCGGGCGCGGTTGCTCAAGCCTGTAATCCCAGCACTTTGGGAGGCCGAGACGGGCGGATCACGAGGTCAGGAGATCGAGACCATCCTGGCTAACACGGTGAAACCCCATCTCTACTAAAAATACAAAAAAACTAGCTGGGCGAGGTGGCCGGCGCCTGTAGTCCCCGCTACTCGGGAGGCTGAGGCAGGAGAATGGCGTGAACCCGGGAGGCGGAGCTTGCAGTGAGCTGAGATCCGGCCACTGAACTCCAGTCCGGGCGACAGAGCAAGACTCCGCCTCAAAAAAAAAAAAAAAAGAAAAGAATCCTACAGAGGCAGCTTTTGCAAGACGAATTTTTGTTAATGCTAATGTTAAACCTTGACTGTATAAGAGGTATAGATATATAGTCTCATGGTAAATATTTTTATTTGTATCTAGACTCAGTCCTGGACAGAAAACTGACCTTGTCTGTGTTTCTCTCCTTTATTGGGTACATATAGGATGCATTAAACTGGGGACTTAAGCTAAAAAGACTTATAGATAGAGGCCGGGCGCGGTGGCTCAAGCCTGTAATCCCAGCACTCTGGGAGGCCGAGACGGGCGGATCACGAGGTCGGGAGATTGAGACCATCCTGGCTAACATGGTGAAAACCCGTCTCTACTAAAAAAAAAAAAAAAAAAAAAAAAAAATACAAAAAACTAGCCAGGCGAGGTGGCGGGCGCCTGTAGTCCCAGCTACTCGGGAAGCTGAGGCAGGAGAATGGCATAAACCCGGGAAGCTGAGCTTTCAGTGAGCTGAGATCTGGCCACTGCACTCCAGCCTGGGCGACAGAGGGAGACTCCTTCTCAAAAAAAAAAAAAAGACTTATAGATACAAATCAAAATTTGTATAATAAATGAGAATAAATTAATTCATTAAGTTATAAACATGTTCAGACCAAGACAAAAACATTGTTTATATTTATTTAGATATTTTTCTTTTTTATTAATATTAATTCAGATTTTTTCCTTTTGACTTTCATAATGTGCTAATAAATCTTAATTTTTTGAGATTTAGAACTGAAACTGTATATAGTATTAATATGATCTTTAAAATAGTCAGATGTAGCAGATACTTTACTCTCTACACACTTGGAACATATGAACCAACTAACTCACTGAAATGTGATATTTGTAAGAATATTTGAGAAAGTCTGTTTGTTGTTTCAGCCATGAAGTTTAACTGCAATGTAAAATAGAGACTCCTGGCAACATAATGACATATAGTTTTATACACTGAGAGCTCTGTCTCCCTTAAAGCACAGCAATTTTATTCAATTTCAAAAATGTTTCTCACAAGATCAGAAATGTTGTTACAATAATTTGCTTTGGTTTTCACAAGACTAGAAATATTTTTTCACACTTATCCTTTGTGCTACAGAGAAACCTGACTTAGATACCATGGCAACTTTCTATTTCCTTGAATAGTCTGTGAAAATAACTTTGAAGTTAATAGACCTTATATAATTCCAAAGAAATAAAAGAAAATTGCTAAAGTAAGAGAAATGTGCTTATATTGTACCAAAGCTAACAACAGCTTTGGATAATGTGTATTATTTTCAGAGAACTCAAGATTATGCAATTAGGAATTATGAATCCACAGAGGAACTATACAGTTCTCAACAGATAGTACTTGCAAGATGCAGGTGTTTTTGTTTGTTTTTGTTTTTGTTTTTTAGCTATTCATGCTGGCCCCCTTGGGTTACAAGTCCTAAATTTGATTTACTTTTGATCTTGCAACAATTTCTGTCAATCATGATGCCTTAAAAAACAAATATATACACCCTAAAATGCTTGTCTAAAAAGCATATATAATACTCATGGTGAACGCAGATGACAAAATTACTACATTCTTACAGTTATAGTATCATTTGACAGCTTTGATCACTTTATCTTCACATCACTTTTAAATGTCAAAGCCACCTTTGGAGGCCTCATCAGAACAAAAAACATTACCTAACTTGAAAACAAAATTTCTAAAACCTGTGTTCCTGTTTGGAGGAAGCAAAAGCCACTTTATTTAAAAATATATATATGTTGACAAAATCAAATGAATGAGAATAGAATATTTTTTCTACAAAAAGGTAACATATGATAATTTTCACTTCTGATTATAAAATGTGTTATTTTTCTCAGTTAAGACTTGAGGCTGTGACGCCAAAAGGATGTGATTTAAATACTTACTCAGCTACTTTTTAGCTGTGTTACCTCAAACAGGTGATTATACCTTTGTATTTGTATATTTATGTAAAACATGACATCACTACTCTTAGAAGGTATTAAGAGTTTAGTCAGATATTACTTGTAAAGTTCTTGCCATATGATTAGTACTAAATTGATGTTGGTGATTATTAAACTATTGTTATTCAAATACTGTGCTACTGACAGCAAGAGATCACTTTGTCTTTAGGGTACTACGCAGGACTATTTGGTGGAAAGTGAACCACGCCAATGATTCCCAGGTGGGAACAGCCTCTTTCACTGTGGAAGAGCTACTAAAAGGTAGAGATTTGGTAAAAAGTGCCATTTACTGATTTAGCTCCTGTGTTCTAAGTGTTCTCAATTATTGTAATCTTGGCTTACACAAAATAAGGTTTTCCCAACAATACCACGGAGACTGTTCAATAACTGTTTTCCCTTCTGTGGGTCCCCTATGCCTCACTGCCTTTGAGCAATGCTCAGACCACTTGTGATTTATGCTTTCATTCCATCTCAAATAAAGTAATCCATGATTGAATTTGCCTTCTTAATCAATGTCTTACATTTCATTTATGTGAATAGGTTACCTTTAGTTTCATGTTTCATTCACTTTGAATTATATATGTAAGCAATCCCAATGTGAACTGTTTCCTTTAAAAATGTTCTTTGTAGTTACTTTTGCATATTTGTAACATCACTCAATAGATATTGATATAAATTCCATCAAAATTGGATTAGATTCTCAGGAAAAATTATAAGATTACAGACGTTAAGGATAATTTTGAAAAAAGGTGCAAAACTCTGTAATGAAATTGAGAAGAAAATGCTAATGGAGGTTTCAAAGAATTCTTATCCATAGTTCTTTCAAATATAGGCAGTATAGTTTTCAACTTTATAAATCTGAATAACTAAGAAAATACTACCTGGCCAGGTGCAGTGGCTCATGCCTTAATCCCAGCACTTTGGAAGGCCGAGACAGGCCGATCATCTGAGGTCGGGAGTTTGAGACCAGCCTGGCCAACATGGCGAAACCATCTCTACACTAAAAATACAAAAATTAGCCAGACGTGATGGTGCACACCTCTAATCCCAGCTACTAGGGAAGCTGAGGCAGGAGACTTGCTTGAACGCGGGAGGCAGAGATTGTAGTGACATTGCACCACTGCTCTCCAGCCTGGGAGACAGAGCAAGACTCCATCTAAAAAAAAAAAAAAAAACCTGGAAGTACTCGAAAATGTTCTCTTTTTCAAGTGCATACATCCATATAATAGAAATACATCATTTAACTGAGCATATATGTGAAAATATAGCTTCAACATGTATTTAGCAAATATTCAATGAATATCCATTCTGTATTGGCCACTATCCTACATACTGGAAATATGATGAACAATGCAGCACCTGACCAAGAAGTTTTTAGTCTGGTGAAAAAGAAAGATAAGGGGATAGATAGAAAAGAATATAGAGGTGCTATAATGAGATATGCACAGGGTGGCTATTTTAACACCTACAAGGCACTCAAACCACTCTCAGGTATAGAAAAGTCTTGTCAAAAGACTGAATATGAATATTGCAGATTGAAGGAACAACATGCAAAAGGACAGTAAGGCAGTGGATTAGGGAACTGAGATCCCAAAACTGAAAAGTGGAAGCAGCTCCTCATGAGAAGTGTGTATAGACTGGATCAGGTGAGTGTGGAGAGGTGAACAAAGTCCAGATTGTGAAGGACTTCACAGACTAAGCAAATCAAGTTGGACTTTATCATGAACCATATAGGGAAATAGTAGAGGATTTTAAGAAGAGGGGGTAGCATGTCTAGATTACATTTCAGAAAGATCAATCTGGCAGAGGTTTAGAGAATAGATTTGCAGAAAGCCACACTTGCAAAGAAATGGACCCAGTGAGATGTGGGTGTGCACTGGGAAGCAGGGAGAGCTTCTGACGTGCGAATCAGAATGACCTTGAGGAGAGAGAACAGCAAATAGTTTGAGAAATTCATAGGTAGAATCAAACGAAGTTGAAGTCAAACTCTTCAGGTCACTTTTGGGTCTGTTATCTTCCTATTTCAAGTTAAGGTTATGCACATTTTGGTGGGTTTAGAGGAACTTTCAGTGCAAGGACTTCCTGCTTTGCTGTTAATGTGTCACTTCCGGTCAAAAACACAAATATAAACCACAAGCGAACAGGCATGTCCCTGCTTAACTGAACATGAAGTAGGTAAAAGATCAGCCAAGGATGATTTAATTGTTGAAAAATAATAGTCTCTTCTAGACAGAACTTATTGAAAAGGAAGGCAAAATAACTTGAAATGTCTCAAAACTGACTATTTCACTTACAAATGAAATCATAGTTCAGTGCTGTCAGTGTTGTAATGTACAAATTGTCACTAAACTGACATCTTTTCAAGCAGTAAGTTCAGAATTATGGTGCAATAACTCTAAATCATTATTAACATTTGTGAGAATTTTACCATTTGCAAAATACTTCTTAATTCATTATCTCATCATAAGAAACTTTTCTTATGATATAATATATTCAATGTGATATTAACAATATATTTTATAAAGTTGAGATCACTCATACTTTCTACTTATGGGATAGTAGAGCTGTTCTCTTTCCAAAACATATTCTCTGTTAAATGTAGTCAGCCACATCCTTATGGATAGTCATCTGTTTGAACATATTACCCTTTATTTGAAAGTCTCTTCATTGACTTTCCATAACAATCTGTATTGATTTTAAAGTTTTGTTATTCACTTATAAGACACTTAATAGCCACAGACCAATATGTATGCCAGATCTATTGTCTCTAGATGTCCCTTGTTGCCCATTGAGGTCACAATGAGCAGGCTATTTAGTTTTTCCAAAGCATAAATTCAAATCCCTTGAAGCTGAGGCTTTTAGAAAATATGTTCCCTGATTGTGGAATGTAGCTGCAATTTTGATCCATTATATTCCATCTGTGTGCATGGAAAAAAATGGTTGTGTTTGGTTATATCTCAAAAATATGATTTTTAGCACTGATGTCTCCATTTCTTAGTCAGTAGATACGTAGCTTTAATAAAGTATACCGATATACTTTATCCAATTTATTGATATGCTGTATCCAATTTATTGAGATTATCACTGATCATTTTCTAGGTCCACCAAGGGACATAAAACTTCTTCTTAATATGATTTCCTACTGAAGAAATAGAAGTGTTGTTCTGGCATTTGAGTTTAATTAGACCATATATGAAAAGAAATTTTATAAACAGTGTATAGATTGTTTCCTTTATTCCCACATTCACTTAAAGTGCTCAAAAAAAAGCATTGTGGATGTGGCAGTTAGGCTTAAAACTAAAAAAAAAAATTAGAATCATGAAATAAAATTTAAGTTATGTACAATAATACCATTGTTTCATCACAATTTATAAAATAAAATGAGGACAGATCTTTCTTACAGAATTCCAAATGATCTACATAGACACACCTCCCTACAGAAGATGGATCTAGATTCTCCTCCCCTTGAGTGTGGGGCGGAAGAGTAACTTGCTTCCAAAGAATAAAGTATGGAAAGAGAAAGTGACTTACAGTGGAAGCACCTGACAGACAATAACTCCATCAGGGTTAACATCACCAGGGATTTGTCATGTTAATACCATATAATCTTTGATATGTTGGAATGAGAAGGCTACTTCTTGGTGGTGTTCTCAAAAACCCTTAACTTCAGTCTAAGCTAAGAAAAACATCAGGCAATTCAAAATTCAGGGATCCTCTACATCACACCTACTTCCTTTCAAAGTTATCAAGGTTGTTTAAGAACAAAGACAGAGCTATTGTCTCAGACCCAGAGGAGACTATGGAACCCTGATGTCAATATCCTAAATGGGATCCTATATCAGAAAAATGACATTCACGGAGAAACTGGTGAAATCTGTTGCTAACAGTGATTTACCAACGATTTTTTTTTTATTTTGACAAATGTACCCTAGATAAGCAAGATGTTAATGTCATGAGAAAAGGGAAACTGAATGATAAGTAGATGAAAATGATCTATATTATCTTTGCAACTGTTCCATAATCTACAACTTTTCGAAAACTAAAAAAAAAAGTTTAGTTTACAAAATAAAATAAGTATTAAAAGGAATTATTTGAAATGGCACAAAGAAGTCACATTCTTATGGAAATGGTATTTTTCACATTTGTCTATTTTTTTCACTATACTATACCTTATTATGGAAGATATAGTCAAAATATTGTATGATATCAAAAGTTTCTAGAAGCTGAAATAAATCTGAGATTCCACAAAACCTGTTCATTCTACAAACATTTATAAAGTACCTGCTATGCTGTTGTTGTTGTTGTTGTTGTTGTTGTTGTTGTTGTTGTTGTTGTTGTGACGGAGTTTCGCTCTTGTTGCCCAGACTGGGTTCAATGGTGTGATCTCGGCTCACTGCAACCTCTGCCTCCTGGGTTCAAGCAATTCTCCTGCCTCAGTGTCCCAAGTAGCTGGGATTACAGGCACGCGCCACCATGCCTAGCTAATTCTTTGTATTTTCAGTAAAGATAGGGTTTCTCCACGTTGGTCAGGCTGGTCTCGAACTCCTGACCTCAGATGATCCACCTGCCTCGGCCTCCCAAAGTGCTGGGATTATAGGCGTGAGCCACTGCACCCGGCCCAGTACCTGCTATTCTTAAAAGGTTGCTAAATATAGCCACAATCACTATATATTTATCATACTCAGCTCAACATTTGTTCTACTTTACAGACCATATTAATGTTTTGAGCCTAAATTTAAATAAAAGCTCAAGATGATAATTGCTTTTTAACCGTTTCCTTCATCGATATGTCAAGAAATATTCCACAGTCACCTTGTTATTTAATGAGTAATTTCAACCACAAAAGGTGAAGTCCTCTTATTGAAAGTTTTTATTATTTTTATTATCTTTACTTTATTGTTTTAGATGTTAATACGTTTTTCACTTGATTCTATGATATTTTAGAATTGATATATATTAAATATGGAAAACAAATAAATAAAATATTATATAATATTCTGTTCTAGAGAAGACACTGGCCTGAAATGATTCAACATCCCCTCCACACTATCTTTGGAAAACTTTGACCACTGTGAGCTCTGTTTCATTGTCTAAAAAAACAAAGAAAGAAGTCATCTTTAAGAGATCCTTTAGAATTCTAAATTTTCTAAATCTTGATAAAAGCATGAGGAAGGTTTTGTTTTGTTTTGCAAAGAATAGTCTAAAAAATAATTCTTACCCTTTTCAATTTCATATTTTTGTGGAATGTTGGCCAAATAATATACCATTATAATCATAGCTGTATATCAAAGCCAGCATAAATGCAGATTTCTAATGTGTATTTATTTTATTTGTATTACTTACATTAATATATCCAATTAATAAAGATTTGTTTGAAATGTATGAATGAGTGACAATTGACTAAGAGATAGCCCATCTACTATAATATACTAGACAGTTCAGTTTCACACTTACGCAGCAAAATTTCAGTTTTCTTTTGGACAACATGCTCTTCTAATGCACTTCTATGTCAATATATAGCTTCAGTTCTTACAGTGAACAACAGTGGGAAAATGTCAGTCTCCAGTCCCAAGTATTTCTTCCCAAAATGTGAAATTCTGATTCATTCTCAGTGACTTAGGAAATTTCAAAAGGTGAAATTTTCTTGCACAATTTTCAGTATTTGTGTTTTGTATGTATTAAACATATCACATGAGTTTTACATTTTTGTTATTTTATAATGCTGCATGTTTTTAACATCAAGGGCTAATAGGATTAAGGAAAAATCGAGATAGGTAAATAAAATATAAGTATGAGAAATAAGGAATTGATGAAGAAAAAGATGCTCCTTGGAAAAAGGAGTGCAACATTAAATGAGATGTTTCCTTCTCAAAGCTAAATACTCTCATCCAATCAGGGCACAAGATGTGAACAAATACCATGGATCACTGAAACATGGACTTGTGGTCTGCCAAGACCTTGGACCATACAGATACAGCAAGTCACTCAGTTCCTACTCGTTTTCAGAAAATCTTTCTCAGCAAGAGGCAGCTAGTTTTTTCTCACAGCAAGCAAGACTCAGCATGTGAAGCTTTGAACAATCCTGCACTGCAGGGAATGTTTTGCAGAAACTGCATGACAAGATTGCCAAAAGGATTACCTCTTGATTTCCTTTGTCCTTGGTTTTATTTCGTCTAATAATGGGGCCAAGACAGTGCCTTCCACAATGAAGGGAGAATTTATTCATGAGTCATATACAACAAAATTGTTTTAAAATCCTTGTTCCTCATAGTTCTCTAAGAAAATAACATTCCTCATTGAGTATAATATGTATGCTTTTCCTTTTAAAAAATGTTTATTATTATACTGTAAATTGTAAGCATAGAATAATTTGTTCTTGCAACAGCTTGAAGGCAGACTCCTAAAAAGAAGTATTTTGTTCCTCTCTTTAATAAAAGGCATGAACAACTATCAAGAAAACAATGTAGGGTCAGTTTAAACAAAGACCAGGCCATTTAACTACAACAAAAAAATTCTGTAAACAATATTATACTATAAATTCCAAAACATGTCACTTTTTTAGGTTACTTTGAGATCTGACTCCCTGAAAAAAAACATGCTTAAATATAAATTATGATTATAACAACAAGGCTGTCCTGATTTAAGAAATATGGGGTTTAGTATCAGAATACCTGGCTTCATGTACCACTTTTGAATTTAGCATTTGTCAATCTGAATCTCAGCGACCTCACCTGTGTAATGGGAGATGATGATGCCTAGTCTGCTGTACTCACATGGTAATTTTGAAGGTACAGTAAAGGAAGGTTTACACATTTCATAGAATTCTAAAGACATAGTGTACAGAAAAAAATCAAAAACTACTGAATAGGAAAATTTATCATTGTAGTCTTTCAGTTTCGGTCTACCACAATTATTCTGATGCATCCAGAAATTTATACAGACAGGAAGCTATGAAAGTATACAGGAGTGTAATTTATGTTCTTTATAAAGATTATACTTTATGTTCTTTATAAAGTAACATTTGATCTTGAGACCTGAAAGGTGAATAAGACGGAACAATTTAAAAGATCAGCAATAAAGACAGCCTCCAAGTGGATGCATGACTAAGTGCAAAGATGGGAGTAGCAAGGCAAAGCACAGGGGCTGAGATAGAGAAACGACATAGGAGATTAATGTGATTAAATTCTGGAGAGGTAAGTAGGTTTCATCTCATGTTAGTCTATTTAATACAAGTTTTTGCCTAATGAATAATAATAAATCATTGAAGGGCTATTTAAAGCAGTAGAGTAATATAATCAGAAGCCAATTTTTAGATGAGTCTAGCAATAATGTGGAGACTAGACTGGAAGAGAACATTGTAGACCATAAGGATGACTAATTTGGTTATTTCAAAATTCCAGGCCAGAAATGGTAACAGGACAACAGGCATGACAGTGAAGAAGGAGAGAAGTGAAAGTTTTGGCAACTGCCAACTCTTGGTGAAAGTTTAAATATAGTAAGAAAGAGAAGGGCCAGTAGTAACATCTCATTGCTGAGGTTCTCAGTGTGTGATGGTATTATTTATTGCTGTAGGGAATTCTGGAGGAGGACTATGTTTGGTGAGGACATGCCAGGTAAACAGATACCTAGGTCAAAAAAGACATCTATACTACAGATAGGAAATTATAATTTATTTTTGTAACAATGACAATGACATCATCAGTATAGATAAATTAACAGGGAAAGGGCACTAAAGGAAGAAAAAATATAGCATAGCACCTTGAGGAACTCCAAAATTAAGAATGTTCATGACAGGTGTGCCAATGAGATGCTTACTACAAGTCATTATTGTGTTAGATATGGCAGATAAAAGCAATAACATTCAGACATTTCCCCACAAGTTCACAGTCTAGGAGAGAATGAAGGAAACTGATACTTAAGCATCAGTCAGTGCTAAAGGTTGCTATAAGAAGACAATGGATGGACACTTTTTTCTAGAACTATGGATATGGTTAGAGAAGAGGGGAAAAATCAAGAGGAGATGATAGCTTGGCTGAGTACAAAAGGACAATTTTATTATTTCCTTTCTTAGTTTATTTGCCCATTCAATGAAAATTTTGGAGCTCTATAATATTCCAGGCACTACTCTAGTTGCTGAGGATAGACTGACTCGGATATCATGCTCATGTTCAAAAGGAGATTAATTTACCTCACAGAGGGGACAGTATATAAGTAAACAAGTAGGCAAGATAATTGTATTGAGCCCTTATATAATAAAGACAATCAAACAGGATGATTACAATTGATATCAGTGACTTCAGTGGAGAAAGGCATGTCTCTCCACTGGACGTCCCTTATGTTCAAGGGGCATCCCTTATATTCTCAGTAGTGAGATGCTAGGGAGATGCCCCTTGAACATAAGCTTGAATGACAGTAAGGAGCCAAACAAAGAACAATTTGTAGGAGGGAGAGATAACAATAATCTCTCTCCCTCTCAAAATATCTAAGTTTGGAACTCAGTTTTTGATAAAAAAGAAGAAGGGCAGTCCACAAGGTTATACGAACAAATGTAAGTAGAAAATAAAATTTGCAGCAAATTGATGAAGTAGTCTAATCTAATTTCCTCAAGTGAAATACTAGGTAATATAATCAAGCGTCATTGAGTGTGAAAGAGAGATGTTGATGTTCGAGGAGACATATGGTACGAATTGCACATTTTGAAGAGTAAGGACATGAATAATCTGAAAAGCATAAGTTTTTTTTGACAGTATAGACCAATACATGATCTTTAATTAAAAGTAAGACAGGCCAGGCGCGGTGGCTCAAGCCTGTAATCCCAGTACTTTGGGAGGCCGAGACGGGCGGATCACGAGGTCAGGAAATCAAGACCATCTTGGCTAACACGGTGAAACCCCATCTCTACTAAAAAATACAAAAATCTAGCCGGGCGAGGTGGTGGGCGCTTATAGTCCCAGCTACTCGGGAGGCTGAGGCAGGAGAATGACGTAAACCCGGGAGGCGGAGCTTGCAGTGAGCTGAGATCCGGCCACTGCACTCCAGCCTGGGCCACAGAGCGAGACTCCGTCTCAAAAAAAAAAAAAAAAAAAAAAAAAGGTAAGACAGGTCAGCACATCTGTGTTTTGTATTGTTCTGTTTTTCCTTCCAGGTCATTTAATTAGTTCTTTTCTGATTTGAAATTTACAAAAAGTTGGGTTAGGGTTTGTAGTTTTGTCAGTTAAGTATGACACAAGAAAAATGGGGCAGGAGTAATTATAAGAATAGACGCAGAAATGCAAACTAGGTAAGGAGGGAAGTAAGGCTATGAAGCGAATGAGGGGAGAGTAAAGGGCTGGAGTACGTGACGAGCCTGAAAATATACTTAAGTAACAATATTACATTATGAGATCTGTACATAAAGGGCCAAGAGTAGAATGCTTTACAGTGTGATTTTGCATCCTGTGCAATTAATAGTGGTGGCAAGTTCCAAAGCTATACTGTTCAATAGCCTGTGGCTGTTTTAATTTAAATTTTAATTAATTAAAATGAAATAAAATTACAAATACAGTCCCTGAGTTGTACTAGCCACAATTCAAGTGCAGAAACAGCCAAATGTGGTTAATGATTATTTCACAGAGACAGAACAACTACATCAACACAGAAAGTTCTGTTGGACAGTGCTGGTCCACATTGCCACCCTGCGAATGGATGGAAGAGACAGAGAAAGCAATATTATAAATGAAAAGGACAGAAACAGATAAACAAGAAACTGTGATGTTGATTGAGTCTTGAGTGGTGACATGAGGAGAGAGAGAAAAAATGTTGAGGGGCTAAATTTTAATGTAAATGACAGCAACTGAAATTTGTCAGGAAAAATATATGATTATGCAACTTGAAAAGATCTGGGAGTTGTAAAAGGAAAAGAGGTGCATACAGGAAATCCAAGGGAATAGAGGAAGGAGGCAAAGGCATTCCAGGAAGACAGGGCATCATCTGTAGGCTCACCAAGGCGTAAGAGGAGTTATGGTCATTTTGAAAAATTGGAAGTAGTTTCAAATGGCACGTAGAATGAGAAACGGAGTGCCCAAATATGCACACACATAATTTCTGGCTCTTTAACACAATCAAGTCCACCCATGGCCTCTCTGAAGAGAGTTGTTAAGAATCTTACTATTACCATTATATTTAATCCCCTCAAACAAGAGCCATACATATAAACTGTCATGCCAGCAGCTCCTTCATTAATCTATTTGCATAAATTACATCACCACTTCCTCTAACAACAAAATGATTACTCGAAGTGAACAGTGTAATACATTTAGCGATGATTATATGACTAGCTAATATTATGTTGAATAAGTACATCAGTGGGACTGTCAAATCCAATAGAAATATAATTCTTCCAACTGGCAAAAATTCATATGTATGTATATACATGACACGAATACATGAATACATACAGGTAGATGTAATATGACACATATGTGTGTATCATATGTACTGGGTGTACACAACCCAGAGATTTATTCCTTACCTATGAGGAACATCTGAACGCCTGGCCCGCCCCCATGGAATGCAGGTCATATATGGAATCAGACCCTTTGTTTTGGGTTACATGAAAGTTACCAGGTGGAGGCTGTTAGCAGGAGGGTGCTAAGTGAAAATGCTATATAAACTGCATGCTTTTCGCAAGTGGTTGGGGTTCTCCTATCCAGAGGGCCACTGGACTGCCCTGTAAGTAAACCCTCTCAATAAACCCTTTGTCGAGTTTCGTGGCTTTGGGTCTCTCCTTTGGCCTCTTGAACCTGGTGCTGGTGCCACCCTTACTGAAGTTAATAGGGTTCCAGTACAACATATGTATGCACACATACACACACACAGGAAACAGATAGATAGATACAAAGGTAGATAGCCAGATATCTTCCTACAGCATCCATCATCAATGCATACATGGAAGAAAACAGGTGATTGATTATTCATTAAATTTCACAGGATACAAAAAAAGACATTTTGAGTAAAAATAGTAATAAGAAAAATACTTGGCAGGCTGTGAAGGATTTTTCCAATTTTTTTTCCCCACATAAAATCAAGTGAAGAAGCAATTATCAAGATAATTCAAGTATAAAAAAGAAAAAATATCTTGCCTAAATTATCTGAATAGTTAATGAAATACTTGAGCTTGAGGCCTCAATTATCCAAGTAAATGAATCCATTTTTCAGCATATTTTGCATGTAAATTTAATGAATAAATTAATCCTAAAGATCTGGTAGCTAATTTACGTAAGGTGCTCCAGAAGCTTTTTTGTTTCCCCTCAAGGTACAATTTAGTTTTGTTAGACTAGGTCCAATATTATTCAACATGTATTATTGTTATTTAAGGGAAAGGCATGTTAAACTCTGATCAAAACATAGTAAAAATGCAGGCTATGCCTACACATAGTCAAAACATACATACGAAAAGGTATAAAGTGGTCCACCTCTCAGCTTGCTTTGCCTAAATGAACACCACAGGAGTATTACATTTTTGGAAATTAATGAATCTTGATAGCTTACACTTTTCCTCTTATTAATGTGTTTTAAAATATTAAAGTTATAACTACAGACAATATTCAGTTAACATGACCAGAGATGTTCAATTTGCACTTTTTAAGACATTTTTCACAACCATGCAAATTATAAAATACAAACATATAATTTCTTGACAGATGTCTAAAGTTGGCCTTGAGTAATCTTTCAGAGTTCTCAATTGGTGAGAGGTAATCATAGCATCATTTTTATAATGCAGTTAGAAAAATACCATGAGTACGTTCAAGTAATGCACTCCAGAACTCATAGTACAATCTTGATAAATACATTTAATTTAATTGATTTAAATGAATTATGTAAAGAGAATGAGTCCAGCCCGATTTCCAAAGAGAGTGGTTTTGTTTATTTTAGAAATAGCATTATCATCCATGATGTGTTGCCATCGAAAAACAATAAGACCAAAGGGTGTGTGTGCAGGGATACTTACAGGGAAAACAGATGTTCTGGGCTAAGTCCATTGTGATTCTGGCTTTTTTGTACAGCATGTTGCACATTTTGAACTTACATTTATATTTTAAAATTCAGAGAACAGAGCTGAAGTGACTTCCCAACTATATCAATAAGAAACAGCTTGTTTAGTAAATGAAGTATCAAAATGCTGTGATCATAGTCTCCTCTCTTTGATAAATTGAGTACTGTACTGTGAATCTCCCTCTGACACCCTTTTTTTCTTATACATGCCTAAAATTTGAAATTAGATATGCCTGTAATTGCCAAGAATGCAGCAGTACTGAACTCCCTTTAGGTTTTCTTCTAGATAAGTTTCAGCTGCCTCGCATCTGAAAGCAATTGAGGACAAACTTTAACATGAGCCGAAATGGATTGAGGCTGAATGTTCCATAAGTAGCAGAGAGGCCAAGTAATGGATTTTTGGAAGTGGTAACCATATTAGGTCAATCCTAAATTCAGCAAGTTAAATTCCGGCTGTCAGTGATAATGGTCACAAGAATTGAGAGACTGACATAAAATTAGGTGTTTTGTATTTTATGCCACTATGCAGACTGATTGAGACTGATTATAGCCAACTACATTTTAATATCTTCCCTTATCTAGCAGTATGATTTCAAAGAACTTTATGAATATTCGACTTACTTCGTGTTTATAATAACTCTGTAAAATAGTCGGCAGAGGATTATCCATATTTTCCAGATAAGAAAAGTGTGCCTTTCAGTTATATGATTTAACTTTTCATGAGTAAATAAGGTCCCCTTTAGCATTCTATTTTTATTAAACCATGTATTGCCAGTCCCTAATGATGCATCTATAGCCACACAGGTTCATTACAAACTCTATTAATAATCTATTAAAAGAGCTAAGCACTATTATTCTTTTCAAGCCAGATTTAAAATGAATTTTTTGTAGTATTAAGCACATATACATTAAAAGCATTTTCTGAATCAAACCTATTTGGATGGAGATAATCCATTGCATTTGGATAGAGAAAAGTAATGCAATAATAAAAATACATTTTGAATCTGACATAATTTTTTAAAAATCTACAATTTTGAATACATTTGTGAATCCAACTGAATTGCACCTATAAATGATTATTTCAAATAGATGTCTTGTCTAGTGTTCAAATGAAAAAATGCAATGCATGAGGCCAGACATGGTGGCTCACGCCTGTAATCCCAGCACTTTGGGAGGCCGAGGCAGGCGGATCACCTGAGGTCAGGAGTTTGAGAACAGCCTGGCCAATATGGTGAAACCCCATCTCTACTAAAATCACAAAACTTAGTTGGGTGTGGCAGCAGGCACCTGTAATCCCAGCTACTCTAGAGGCTGAGGCAAGAGAATCGCTTGAACCTGGGTGGCAGAGGTTGCAGTGAGCCAAGACTGCGAAATTGCACTCCAGCCTGGAGGACAAGAGTGAGACTTCATCTAAAAAAAAAAAAAAATACACAATGCATGACATACAGAAAAAAAACTTTTCTTGCTTTCTTACTCTTGGTAGATTGATTATGAAATATACTTAATTATTAATTTTGAAAATACACAATTACTTGATTTCTAATGGGGTTTTTCAAGCAGAATTTGAACTTTTTGAGGGCATTTATATTTATTAAACAGAATCTTATTGTTCATCTTTTTACAGTAGATTTATAAACTAAATAAATATTATTTAATTTGAATAAAATTCTACATTGTTTCTGAATATTCTGCGAACTCTTTCAAATGAACCTTATAGAGCCTGATCATAATACTCATACAGAAGGATAAGGTGTGAAAGTCGTGAAAACAGTTTTGGAGAATTTTTAATTTGGAAACTATTGTAAGAAATCCTTAAGAAAAATAAAAATTAATTGGAAAGACTGTTGAAATTAACTAAAACTAAAATTCATTTAGTACCAAATTTATTTGGAGCCTTTCTTCCAAATCTTTAACAGGTTTCCTACATATTGCCACATTCCAGATCTATGGTAATATTGAAATAATAGGGTGGCTACTGTCGTCACATTTCTTGGACCTAATGATGCATCTTGGAATGTAATTACTTGCCATTTCAGTCAAAATTTCAAAAGTAATATTTGATATACCAATTAAGCAGTCAACCTTTCATTATTGAAATATTTTCATAATAGCAGAGAAGTTCAATATAGTTTATAGGGAAAAGAAGATTGTATAAAAAATCTAGTTTTTCTGTGATTTGATTTCATGTGTACATTGTATGACTTTTATAAATATTTCAGATATGAGTTGAAATCCAGCTTGAATCTGTTGCCTCTTTCCATTTAGAAAAAAGTAAGTTATTCAGTTATATTATTTTAATTTACCTATTTTTAGAATTGAGCCATATTTTACCACTAAAATAAATGAGATTAGACAGATAAAATAATAGTAAAATAAAGCTATGCTTTATTTATAAGTTTTAAATATTTGGAAGAAAAATTTGAAAATCAAACTTTAGTGTAACCATGTACAAACTACTAACAAAAATGGAAACTTCCTTCTTTCCCGCATGACCAAACACACTTGCTAATGTTTTGAGTGCTTTCTGTGCATCAAGCACAGGTCTATGAAATTTATACTATTATAATGGCCATTTAATAGGTGCAGAAACTGAAGTCCAATGAGGTTAACAAAAATGTCCAGAGTTACTCAGTTGGCAAGAGAACTCAGTCATCTAGTCCAGAGTCCAAGCTCACATGCACTAAGCTTATGTCAAACTGCTCCTAAAAGTGTGCTGCTTTTTTTTTTCTGTTAGCATTATTTCACAATTTTTTTTTTATCTTAGATTTCAATCAGTTTCTTACTACACTGGCCAATGTGAAGAACATCAAATGCCTTATATTTAATTACATTATTTGACCCTGTTTACCATGCAGAAAACTATCACCTAAATTGAAGGAAGTTTCTAATTCATAGTTACACAACTTTGTATATATAGTAAAGTTTTGTTATTATATTCAGAAGAAACTTTTGGTGGTAACAATAATTTCTCAATTTTTTGTTTCTTATGTTAAACATAAACAAAGATATGATTTACATCCCATTCCAGCTATATCACATAGAAACTGAGGTGTTTTTTTTTTTTTTTTTTTGAATTGTGCACCGTTTACTCAAGGTAAAACTATGAGACAGAAGAAAAATCCAGTAGATATTCTATATCCAACACTAAAATATTCTGATGTTTTCTCTTTATTTCTTTACTATATGCAACATGGTCCTAATCTTTGTATCATGTGTCATTGTTTCCTTGATGTCTTCCCTGTGAATAAAAATAAACTGTAAACCCTCCAAGTAGTGATCAGTTTTAATCTTCCAGAAATAGCTCACAACAATAGAACTTCGGGATTCCTTAATAGGACACACTTTTCATCAACTGTTTTAATAAACATCATGTCAAAAAACATAATGGTATGATTGAATGCAAGGTAATTCATACATTTATAGCATTTCCAATGTCAGAAGGAAATATTCCTACATGACAGTTCTCTCATACAATTGCATGTGATATTTTAAATGATAAACAATAAGAGTACATCTATACAAACCATATTAATACAACACAAATCAAGAATAGCAGGCCATGGTCTTGTTTATAAACTGCTAGATATTTAATGCAAAAATATAAATTAAAAACATTTTTAATCAAATTAAGTTATACCACTTTTCAGTATAAGGGGACAATGATTTTGATAAAACCTAGTTGGCTGGGACTATTTTTCTTCTCTATTTTATGTACATTTGTGATTAAAAACATATTAATTACATTCAGGACAAGCACAATGAAAGGGTGATTATAGAAACAAAAAAAAAGTTAAAAGCTCTGATTACACTTAAGTTTTGTAACTTAGCCAAGTCTATTATTCATATTTATAATTTCAAAAGTCACAGTACTCCCAAAATATTTAGAGCCCTCCTGATTGTATTAATATTTGATACTTGATTAGGTTAAAATGCAAATGTGAACCCTCCATATGCTACAGAACAGCACAGGAACAATATGTTCCATGTGGCCAAGCCACCTTGGCTCTTTCAACAATAAATATTCACAAGCTTCATTAATACCACATCATTACTACTTAAATTTTAACCTGCCAGGTTTTGGGTCAGTGATAAAATTTGTCAGTATTTTCACAACAGCAGAAATTAATGCTAGTATAAAATGTGGGGCACAGAAGTGGAAAATTTTGCTGAAATAAGTAAAATGTAATCCTGCAATAATATTTTCTCCAATACCAAAAAAAAAAAAAAAAAAAAAATGGGGAGAAACAGGAAAATAACTTTCACTTCAGAGATTTAAAGAAAACATCTTGTAAGAATAATGAGAATCAGAAAAGAAACTGGAACAAATTCAAAGTCTTGCTTTTCTTAGTTCTCTTTCTCTCTTTTGTTTCAATTCTTTTTTTGTTTTTTGTTTTTTTTTGGAAGCAGACTTTCACTCTTGTTGCCCAGGCTGGGGTGCAATGGCGCGATCTTGGCTCACTGCAACCTCTGCCTCCCGGGTTCAAGTGATTCTCCTGCCTCAGCTTCCTAAGTAGCTGGGATTACAAGCATGCAGCACTACGCCCAGCTAATTTTGTATTTTTAGTAGACACAGGGTTTGTCCATGTTGATCAGGCTGGTCTCAACTCCTGACCTCAGCTGATCCACCCACTTCGGCCTCCCAAAATGCTGGGATTATAGGCGTTAGCCACCATGCCTGGCATCTTTTTTAAAATTCTTATATGGGCTCTCATTTAAGAACATCTTACAAATGTTCCTAAAATGTGCTTCCACAATTGCAAATTGATATAAGAAGATTAGATGGAAGTAAGAATATTAAATGAGGAAGAACATTGATTCTGATAGAAATATATTATTTCAGATTTTAAGAACTGGATAGTAAAATCATTTGGCAAAGACTAAATATTTTAGGTAATTTTTTCAAGAGTAAAATATGATGACATGTAATGAAGAAAGGCTGACTCCGTTGCTCAGTGCATGGAGAAAAAGAATCCAGGAAAGTGCAATGGATCATCGGTATAGCCAGATAATTTAGTCATTTCATGTTGAAGGCAAAACCAAACACAGGGTGAACAATTTTTAAGAATGATATACAGTTTATAAGAAGAACAAATAAATTAAGCATTTTTTATTTCCTCCTCGATATCCATCTTCAACCTTTGAATGGCTCCTTGAGGAACTACTTGAGGAACCATGAGGGGGAGGCAGAACCCATCCAAAGACCAAAAGTGAGGCTTGTGAACTATTAATAGACTAAAAGAACTATTTGCTCTCTATTTCAACGGTCATATTAAAGGGTGGGCAAGAAAATGAACGTGGTCCAAACAGAGTGCACCTCAGAATTTAGCTTGGTTTGCCTGGACAGTCGGGTTCTCTTCCTCTCCAGTGTATTGATTTGGAAAGTAAAATGCTACAATCATTTTGATATAATCCAGCTTATGAATAAAACTGATACATTAAGCAGGTCAAAGAAAATCACAGAGACACAGATTCAGAATCTTTGTGACAATGAGTACAAATGGATCAAAATACACTGTATTTCACAATATTTTAGGATTAATTCAATTACCTATACCAATAAGTAGCTTTCATTAAAGCAAAATGAATATTTTATTTGCAAAAAAATCCTAATTTTTTTTTTTTTTTTTTTTATGTGTAGAGCAAGACTATTCAGTCTAACATTTACAATTTAAGGAAAACAGCATGCATGCGTGTGTACACACACACACACAAATAACTCAAAGATATACTTATTGACAAATGTTTGATCTCATTCAAATTCTAAAAATTCTGAAGTCAGATAATTATATCTCCATGCCTTAATTTTCATTATTTTTAGCTTACTGTTTTTAGCTAGGATTTTCCCATGTGAGCTGAGAGTGGAAAATACTGGAATTTGCTTGTGGATCTCAAAAGTCTTCTTCCTTAAAGAATAAGGAACTGCACTATTCATTGAAGAATGAGGCACTGTTGCAGCTTGTGAATTTCACTACCCTTAAGGACATAGAGGAGGTCAAAGAGATTGAATATTTTGGGGTTCTTATCACACGTGAACCCTTCATCCTTATGACAGTCACTCATCACATGCATGTACTCAGACTCTGCAGCAGCAGTCTCAGCAACCTAATCTGGCATTCCACTGAAAGATTTTTTTTTTCTTCCCTCTCCACTAACCACCTAATCTTAGCTTACTCCTCTGGGAGACCACACTCTCAGCGTTTTCTTTCACCACTCTGCAGAGTCTGTGATTGCAGTGTAAGCAACACCCAAATGACTCATTAAAGCCATTATTATTAGCTTTACACAATCTCATGAGGTTTGTATCAGCTTTTACCCTCTTTCATTCTATCTTTGCACTGAGTAGGACTATATTAAAACAAAGATGCCTCAGTCCCTGTGCAAGAAGGATTAAACAGCAAGAAACATAGAAGTAGAGATAGTGACAGATTTAATAGGGTTTTTATAAGGCACATTGATTATCCAAATTTGGGTGTTTTCCCCCCAAAAAAACCCTACTAGAAAAGGAAACCTAAAATTAACAAGGCTTTTATTATCTTTGTAAAATTCTAGTTTATTAATATTGATTTAAAACCTTTTCAATACTATCTGTAATCTATGTTAGTTGGTGCAAAAGAATTCATGTGGAATGCAACAACATATACATATACTTATGTAATTCACATGAAATGTACGTTTTAAGTGGTGACAAAGAAAAATCACAGTTTAGCCTGGCTGGTGGTGGCTTTGTTAATATTAAGAGATGTGATTGTAAATGACATTGCCCAAGTATATATAAAGAAAATCATAAGCTTATCTACTTATGTTTGATACCTTGGAGAGTTTTTGGTGGTTCAGAATTAGAAGGCCTCCCCACTGTTTGATTCACTCTCATGCATTAAATAAACTGCTTACTGAAATACATTGCTACATTCTGAATATGAAGTACTTTATTATGACTAAATGATATGCTGGGGACCTGAAAGGGCCATTACTAGAATTTCATCTCATATTTTGTTGCTGTTTTCTGGTTCATTAATTGCCCCTTTTGATCCTTAGTTCCCTACAAAGTCCCCTGTGATTATTTCTGATAATTCTGAGGGGATATCATATATGTGCTCAGTAAGCTCAATATTTGTACTGCTCTGACAAGTACTACTATTACTCTGTGCTGCCATACATTCTCCATTTGATTTTCGAGTGTAGAGCATTTGAAATCTCTGAAGGCATCCTTCTGCTCTGCCAGGACAACTGGTACCCCAGGAAATGCAGATACAACAGTCATTCCAGAAAACTCTACCTCTCTTATAGTCTCTCCACTTCATACCAACCATACCATCTCTAATTCAGACATTGTCTCTCAATGATTTGAAATATTCAGACCTTTTTTCCTGATACCTCTAAGTTTTGACGGTTTGCACTAACTTGCAGGAAATCAGAATGAAATAAGAGGATACTCTGATTACAGGTACATGATATTAGAGCAACACATTACTGCACTGCTTGGGGGTCAAAACATCACAGAGACTATTGAAATGGTATCTCTAGTCCTGTTAATTCCTTAGATGCAGGTATGGGTATAGAAGACTATAGATGACAAATAAAGTCATCATCTTCTATTAAGAGCAAATAGTCTAGACTTTTACATTAGGTCAAATTCATTTTGTTTAGCTTATTCTCATAAAATGAGTTACCACTCATAGTAGTCTTCAGATCACCTCAAAATGAACTTCTGTTTGGTCTATCCCATTAGTTCCTCACATAGGTACAGAATTACCTATAATTGCACAGTAAAAGTGTAAAGTTTAGAATTATAGCTCAAATTAGCCAAGTTCAAGCATAACTACTCTTACTTATAGCCTACTTTAGTAGCAATAAATGACTCATACAAGAAAATAGGTTTATAAATCCATAAACATTTTTCAAATTCGCAAAACAATCTTCAACTAAAAACTGAAAACCTCGCTCAATTCAATAAACATTTAAACTCAATTCAGAGTTAGACTAATTCATCCTGATTTGAGTCCCTCTGTGGATTCCAGTACAGAGGCATTTCTTCCCTTACACAAGTCTAATCCTTTCAACTATATGCAAGATGCATTGACAATCCCTTTCTCAACAATTTTTCTCTATCAATTATGCCCTGTCTCTTCTCTATGAGATTACACTTCTCCAATTATAAGCATGTCTATTCTCTTTATTTTCTAATCAAGGAGGGGAAAGAATCAGCTTCAGGCCGGGCGCGGTGGCTCAAGCCTGTAATCCCAGCACTTTGGGAGGCTGAGGCGGGCGGATCATGAGGTCAGGAGATCAAGACCATCCTGGCTAACACTGTGAAACTCTGTCTCTACTAAAAACACAAAAAAAATTGGCCGGGCGTGGTGGCGGGCGCCTGTAGTCCCAGCTACTCGGAGGGCTGAGGCAGGAGAATGGCTTGAACCCAGGAGGCGGAGTTTGCAGTGAGATCCAGCCACTGCCCTCCAGCCTGGGCGACAGAGCGAGACTCCGTCTCAAAAAAAAAAAAAAAAGAATCAGCTTCAATCCTATGGTACACTCAAACTACCAGCCTCTCTCCATTCTTCCTTTCTCAAGCTTCAAACTACTCAAAAAATAATGTTTATTTTTTAATTCTTCATTTCCTTACAATCTAGTTTCTGCCTCCCAACCTTCAGCCCAAGTTGACACCACAAAGAGCAAGTAGAATAAAAAACCCAATCTTACTCTTCTTTCCTCAGTCATCTGTTGGATCACTCTATTGTTTGAATCCAATAGGAAGCCAGAAGACAAGAAGTCTGTTGATGTACTTAAGTCTCCTAGCACAAATGAAAATTTCAAATCCACGTGTTATTGACAATATCATAAATATTTCTTGAAATTGCTCCAAACTCATAGAGCCTGCAGATATAATGGATTTAGATGGCTGTAGTCATAACACATATTCTTGTCCTAACGACTACAACTAATTAGTTAGGGTTAGATGTGAAAAGAGAGGAACATAATAATTGTCTAAAGAGGATTGATCATATCCTGTTTCCAGAAAATCTGCATTTAGGACACAAAGCCGTACAGTTATATACGGCACCAGTAAGATCTTATAGAATGTGGGCAAGAACCAGTGTCACGAAGAAATGAGGTCAAGAACAAGTTGTCTTAAGTAAAGGCATCCTCTCACCAAGGAAAATGAGTGCAGAATCCATTAACCTCCAGTCTCAGAATAACTGATAACTTCCTACTTGTGGATAAGCCCAGTTTTAATTGTTGTGTAGAATTTCTATTTTTGAAAAAAAGAAAAAAGAAAAAGAAAAGAAAGCAAGTAAACAAATAAAAAACCCACTTTAATTTGTATGGGTTTCTCTTTCTTCCAATTAAGACAACTGTAGTAAAGATAATGAATGATTTATTAAGATCAAAGTTTGGGCTAAAAAATAAATATTCAAGAAAAAGTTTATATGCTTCTCCAAAAGATATAGCAAAATATATAGTGAAAAATATATTTTCCAAGTGAATACACTTTATTCTGAATTATATGGTAAATTGACTCAATTCTGATATCCTTGGCTAGTGCCCAGTTTTTAAAATGTGAGTTTAGCCAAGCATTTATTCCTATAAACTCTCTGTAGACTACCAATCAGATTTTGAATAAGCATATGAATCAACACCAGTCAGAAAGGCTTATTGATTATCAGATGATATCAGTTTTAGAAAATGGCAATAGTGCCTAATTTTCAGTATTTAACACCAATTATCTGGGGTCTCTACATCTATTTCTTATAACTTTTTATGCTTCACTTTGACCATGATGATATTAGAAGAAGACTTAGTAAAGCAAGCAAGTTTTTTGAGTATTTCTGAGACATCTGGAAATCAAGTCAGAGTAAATTACCATAAATTATTTATATATTTAGCTATGTAAGAATGTATTTAAGTTTTTGAATCACTGTGGTATATCTATTTACCAATAGAAGGCAATGAAAACAGGCATGTTTTGTCTGCTATGTACATCATCTAGAATTAAAACAAAAGTAAGTTTTACTGAATAGGGTCATTCATGCTGTGTACCGTACAACTCCTAAACATGCTATTCACATAGACCACAATGTAAATAAATGGTAATCTTCTTTCCAGAATCTGTACAACCATTCTTGGTGATTATGCCAGATTCAGCAGAAAAATTGGATATTTTAAATCAGTGTTTCTAGAATGTAAGCCTCACAAAGGCAGTTAAAATCCTTTTAGTTCACACTGTATCTACAGTGCCTACACTAATGTCTAGGTTATAGTGGATGCTCAATAAATATTTAATGCATTAATAAATGGTAAAACTAATGGCATTGAAATCCATAGTAGTGATTAATTTAAAAAAATTGAATTCTGACTTCACTCCTGATTTACTAAATCAGCATATCAAGATGGGCATAGAGATTAGGAGATTATTCTAAGCACAACATTTTGTAACCATCATTGTTGATTTCACATCTAGCTACAAGACTAAACTGGCATATAAAATTCAGGATGTATACAGGGAAAGCACCAATTCTAGTCATCAATGTAATTCTCAAATGGAGGTTTTCTGGTAAGTTTGTAGACAATAATATTTAGGAGAAAATGTGTATAAAAAACTAAGTTTGAGAATTTTCAGAGTATTTTGTTTGGACTACAGAATGGCAAATAATAATTTAATTAATTTTTTTAAAAATTAAATAAACCTAAAGTTTTCACTGAGCATTTAACTACATTTGTTCTTATAGATAGACCAGAATGGTCCAAGTAGCAGAGGGAATACAAAGTACAAAGTGTAGAAATATGGTTTAATATTTAAAACTATGCAAATTTTATAGTAATGTATGGTTTCATGATATCTTCATCATTATCACAATTAATGTTTATGAAACCAGTTCCTGGTGCCTAGATAATTTATATATGATACATTTCAATAAATGCTAAATGATAATGCCTGTTATTTATATAAGGAATTAGGTAACTATCTTCCTGCTAAAGTTCATATAAAAATTAACATAGAAAGAAGGGAAGACACACTAGTCAAGCCATTAATTGTGTTGCTGAGTCTAATCATTTGTTTGTTTTAGATAAAATTTTCTTTCTTTATTGCAGTCATTAGTACTTGACAGTGAATAATCTCATGTGGAAAATTCCTAATTAGGTTAGATTTTTTTTTTTTTAATTGCAATATAAAACCTGAGGTTCTGTCAATATGGGTAGAAACAGTAATACTTATAATCAAGTCATGGGATCTAACTTAAGCTAAGTAAGAGCTGAACCATGAATTGAATTCATAATTTTGCTGATGGTTTCTTCCTCTGCAGACATTAGCCATCTAAAGGCAGGGGCATGTTGTAAATCAAGTAATGCTCCCATTAATCATAATGGGAGTTAAATGTATGTCAGGAGAATGAATCCCCTTAGGTATTTAAAATGAGTTTCAGTAACTATACATCTGTTGATGTACCTTGGTAAGGTATTTTCACACTTTCAAAGAATCACCCCTTTCGGCAAGATTAAATAAGAAAGCATCAGATAAGCATGCTTTGGCCAAGCCTCTGAATTTCAAATGCTCCTGAGGACTCCAGAAAGAATGTGAAGCGGCATCTGTAAAATATGCACAGGAAGCTGAGAGAATGATCCAGACTGCCTGCTCTGCAGGTAACTTAGAGACACCCAGCAGACTGCTTGCTCTGCCAGCTACTAGCTATATCTCCACCAGATCTTTGCAAGCGACACAGAGTACCTCACTCAACACAAAATGGGAAACTTGACTTCTTGCCAGTTTTATGTAAATACTCTGAATTAAGTTGTCTGACTTTTTAAATTTTTTGTAACCAAGGTATACTTAGATCTAGCAGATGCAAACAGCTTCCTGATTCAGGGTATTGCTACCTTTATGAAGAAAAAAAGAAAAAGAAAATGATTGGAAAATCATATCTAGCAAATGCCCTTACAAAGATTAAAAAAAATAAAAAGAAAAAATCTAACATAATTATTTAGAATTCTTTGTACTCTTTATGATTCAGGTTTCTGTATAATCAGATTAAAGATAAAAAGTCTTTCGGCTTTTACTGTATAAATGCAGAAATCATTCTGCACAGAAACACTTTTTTTTTTTGTAATTGGAATTTCAGTAGAGTTGGATTCATAAATACCTACTGGGTTAAGAATAATCAAAACGAAGGCAAAAACAGAAGAGAATAAGCTAGCACGGAATAAATAAGTGGGTGTGGGAGACATAATCAATATTAAGAATTGAAATAAGTTGGCATATTAGGGGTTGGAGAGTGAAAGGAGAGGAAATACAAGGAATAATCACACAAATAGGTTTTGCCAAAGTTGCACATACAAGACAATATTAGAGAAACTTAAGAAACTTAGGCTCTAGAGGTAAATTCTAGACTCATTGTTTTTTCAAGAATAAAGTGTGTAAATTAGAGATAAAAGGTAAGAATATGTGCACAAGTCTCAGAATAAAAACATTTTGTTGTGGCTAGGTGCAATATGTATATAAATATTTAGGTACATGGGACAGGGAGGAAGTACATAGTAAGATTCATAATTTTGAAAAGAATACTAAACTTCCAGGCAGGTAGCAAAATCTCAAGCTAATGGCTATAAAGTAGGAAGATTTTATGAGGCTGTAGAAGTAGTTAGAAAAGTGGCAGGGAAATTTGAATGCATTCAAGTGTAAGATAATATGAGTACAGAAGCATGATAAGAATGCTTGTGTAAAATGTCAGTTAGACCAGGAGAAGAATTTAGACAGCATTTCCCTGATGACAGTAATCCAATATGGTTTTGCATTTAAAAAAATAAAAAATTCACCACTGAGGAGTGTAGTGGAAACAAACAGAAGAAAATTGCTAGATATGAAAGTGTATCTCATATGGCAGGCAATATTGTAAGTTCTAAGGGTACAGTACCAGACAAGGTCCTGATTTCATGGAACTAGATTCTAATTGGGGGAAAGGCTAATAAAAGTATATTTCAAGAATGTCAAACCATGCACCTAGAATTTTCTTTCTTCAGATATAAGCATAGCTCATTTCCTCTGCTCCTCCAGGTCTTGGCTCAAATTCATTCTTCTCAAAGAGGCTCTTCCTAAGCATCTATTTAAAATTGCAACATTGTTTCTACTGTACAACACTAGTATCTTCTTGTTTTATTTTTTCTATATAATACATCACTGCTCATTGATTGTACTTAGTTACTTCTACTACATGACACATCACATATCATTGATTGTACTTACTTAGTTCTCTATTGACTATCTCACCCAACTAGAATGTACACTTTATGTAGCTAGAGTGTTTTTGTCTATTTTATTTATTGCTGTATTCTGAAGACTAGAACAATGACAGCCACCATGGGTACTCAGTAAATATAATTGAATTAGTGAGTAATGCCATGTTTTCAAGAAAATAAACTATACTAGTTGGATGGAAATTGATGAGAGTTGAAGACTATGTTAGATAGTGTTGTCAGGAGAGCCATTTACGTGGCCAGTGAGATATGAGAATGAGGCATAGTCATATAACCACAGTAAGGTGTTGGGGTGGGGGGGCAATTTCAAAAGAAAAATAAGTTTAGTAGCCAAAAGGCGAGTATGAAGTAAAAAAGTCCTGTAAGGAGGGTGGATATTGAGGGGAGGAGTGAAGAAAGAAAGTAGAAACATACCGAATCATTAAGTAGTCAAAAGCCAAATTCGATGTTGCCTTGTAGGCCATGGTAGAATGAAGTATATTCTGAACACAACTGGGCACCATTAGAATTCTTAATTTAAAAAACGCCCTTTGGCTACTATACAGAGTAGAGTTGGGTGGGAATGATGGTCACTGGGGAATGATAAAAACAAAGAGAACCTTCAAGAGGTTCTTATACTAGTACAGACGTCAGTAGTTTAGGGTAGTGTGGTAGTTCTGGAAATAGTAAGACATTGGTAAAATGATGATTGAATTCTAATCCACTCACAATTTTGGTGACACTGGGCAAGTTACTGAATTACTATAAGCTTTCTTTTTCCCATGTTTAAAATGGGAATAATAAATTGCTTACTTCAAAATTTAGATGATTGGATCATTGTCAAATATATTTAGGTAAAAAAAATTCCCTAAAATCTGATGGTTTTTCATGATTAATTTTCCAAATACATATATTATATATGTTATATATTATAATATATAAAAGTATAATATGTAATATATAATATTATATATATTATGAAAAACACATGGTAGAACGCCCATTAGATACAAATGCAAGATACAACATGTATTCCCTCTTGGAATGTATGATGTAGGACACATGTCTGAAAACTACCTGCAGAGGAAACAGAAGCTACCTCACAGAGACCCAGGAACTGTATATATCAAGAGACATGCTCTTTTCTGGTTTCAGTTCCTACTCTAGGATCAATATTTCTAGTAACCCTGCACCTAGGTCTGGATGCAAAATAAGATGAGAAATCTGTTTGCCTAAACCCTGTCAGAATTCTACTCCCTATTTTGTTCACAGAAAGCATAAATGTCATTATTATTATTATTGTTTGCATTGTATTGATATAAATTATTCTTGAAAAGTTATGTATCTACCATTAAGACACAGAATGAAAATTTATGTGACTATTGCTAACAAAATCATTTCAGAATACTGATAACATACCCTCTTCAGTGTTGTAATATTTGTTTTCAAAACTAACTTAAATATATTTATTGAATGAAAATTTTCTTATATTACTGTCATTTTAAAAATCATTTTCATTGCCATGTAGTAACACTTAAATCTATAATCAGCTGTGAGACCATATGTAAAACAGTGAAAGAAAAATGAAACACTCAAATAACAGTATAAAACACTATAAATCATGCATAGTAAATAGTTATACAGTAATCTCTTTATCAATATCCAAGGCTCTGAGACTTATTTATTCTTCTATTCTGACAGAAACATCTCAAATTTGATTTATCTTATTTCAATTAATAGGGAAAAGCTGCCAAATACTTTCTACAGTAAGCCCCAAAGATCTGTTAAGAAAGATAATCCAGACATGAAAATACAGCAGAAAATGGCTGTGTGTCCATTTAACATTACAGCATTGTATAACAGGCCCACTCAGTACTATTTAATTCACTAGGGAATGGGCCTTTGTTTAACTTGCAATTTACTATTGATTTATGCCCCAAATTTGTAAAGGTTAGTATTAACTTGTATGATGTTGCCCAGAGGAGAGGCAAATGATTTCTGTCTGATAGAAAAGATAACCACAAAATGTACAGTTATATTGACCTATTGAACGTGAAACAGTTTTGTTTCTAACTTAGCAAATTTATTTCAGCATGACTTTTCTAACTAGCTATAAAATTTCTTCTGCTTCAAATGCTCTGAATAAACCTTACTATTCTACTGGATTCCTCATTAATTAGTCAAATATATCTTTGATATGTGTTCACTATATATCTGTATGAGAGTCACCATTTTAGCAATGAAAATTATACCTTGACAGTTTTGGAGATTCCAAAGAAATGTTCAAGTAGACTTTTGCTTGAGGCAATTAAACTTTATGTCTAAAGAAATGCACCTTGCACTTTATGGTCTGTAAAATCCCTGGGTGTATTCCACCTCCCCTCCTTGGGACTCTGGATTCATTCCTAAGGTACAAGAGAATTTACCTTCAATAAGTCTCTCTCTTTCTCTCTACCTTTCAATCTCTCCCTCTCTCTCATTCTGTGGTTTTATTTTGGCTTCTAGCTCTTATTCTGGTTTGCTTATGCTAAGACGTTTTTCCCCATCGGGAACAGCAATGGTTGAGGATCAAATTTTACAATCTGATCTCTGCTGGAATAATGAGAATCTCTGTAAGGTTGGAAATGAAAAAATGTTGCTTGTTAGTCTTTTTCTTTGTTTTGCTCTTTGTCTATAGTGAGTTTTGGTCAATTAATAAAATATTTTATGCTCACTGGAAAGGACAAATACCCTGAGATCTGAATCTGTAAGCTTTTATGTTCTTTTTAGATTTCACATTGGTCACAGCACAGATCAAAGTTGCAAGTTCTCTGTTTCTCAGTATCCATAACTGAGAAAAGGCTTTAGCATTTATTCTATGAGTTTGAAATATTTTTATGCCTCATAAGTGCACACAAGATTATAATGTTTCTTAAATTAAGAAAGTTTTATTTTTACTTTTTATAGAAGAAAGTAATAAATAATAAATAATAAAAAGGAACAGAAGATTTTCAGGGATGGGAAGGGAAGAAAACCCCACATTTTGAAGTGCTATTCTTAAACAAACAGACAGACAGACAAAACAAAGATTCCTTCAAAATCTACTAACTCAGAATCATTTTATATAAAAATGTATGTTTACATGATCAAGGTGAATCCTTGGCAAAAATCAGATAATCTATAATTTTGGTTAAAAAATACCATGTTCTTTTTCTGATTTTATTTATTTGCATAACTATACAAGAATACATCATATTTTAAATATATTTTGTGTTTTTCATAAAAAGATTAGTGAATATGAACTTTCTAAACTTCTTTTATTGGTATACAGATCATGTAAGCTAGTGATACTCCTACATTAATGTTTAAGATCATGAACAATGTGTAATACTGTGCCAACACATTAAATTGTAATTCCAACCAGATTTTTAAATATCAACTGTGATTATGCTCTCTAGTATGCCAGATTAAACATAATTTTCAGATTCTTGATTAATTGAAAATCCTGGGACAAAATTAAATTGAATTAATGACAATCTTGGAACACCTGGATTTTTTTTTCATACTTTTTCTGAGTAAGAAAAAATTTAGAATTCTTACTCAGTTAATATATATACATCCGGGCTTTCTAATCTAACATTTCATTGAATAACTATATCTCCTGTTCAGGTTTATGAAGATGTTCATTTTTACCACTCAGAAATTATTTGAGTGTTAGAAAGAAAATGTTAAAGAAATTATTTGAGCTGTAGAAGTTTCTCCTATGTATGTTTGTGAACTTTGTTCATATGTCCAAATATTTGTATATTAACATGTAGTTTGCAATGGCCTACTTCTTAGTTTTCACTGTGAAATAGAAATTAATTTGCTTAAGAGTTAGAATTAATATAGTAGCTCAGTGTATCCTAGGATTGATAGTGGCAACAAAACACAACTGAAAGTAATGAATGTGTTCCTCTTTTCCCTGTCTCCTCCTCTTTCTCCATCTTTGGGGGATAAAGAAAAAGTCATTTTGCCCTAAAATAAAATGTCAGCTTGTTTCAGAATAAGAAAGACTATAGCACAGGGCAAAATGTAAGTGGGTAATATAATCTATAAGTTGTTGGAAGGAAGTGAATTTTTTTTTGTCTTGGTTTACAGTGTATTATGAATTGAACTTTGTCCTAAAATATATATATATAAAGTCTGGGCACAGTGGCTCACACCTGTAATCACAGAACTTTGGGAGGCTGAGGCAGGCAGATCATGAAGTCAGGAGTTCAAGCCCAGCCTGGCCAACACGTTTCTACTAAAAATACAAAAATTAGCCAGGTGTGGTGTCGTGCACCTGCAATCCCAGGTACTCCGGAGGCTGAGGCAGGACAATTGCTTGAACCTGGGAGGTGGAGATTGCAGTGAACCAAGATTGTGCCATTATACTCCAGAGCAAGATTCCATCTCGGGCGGGGTGTTGGGGGGGGGGAATTATAAATATATATGAGAGTAATGGTCCACAGTACCTGTGAATGTGAACTTATTTGGAAATAGAGTTTTTGCAGATATAATCAAGTAAATAAAGATGAGGTCATTATAAAGTGCCATAATTCAATATTATGAATTTAGCATAATTCATAATTCATTATAAAGAGCCTTATAAGAAGAGGAGAGAGATACAGAGAGAAAAACACCATGTCAAGACACAGAGACAGAGGGAGGAAGATGAACATGTAAACCATGGAAGCAAAGATGGGAGTTATGCTGCCATGGCTGAAGAATGCCTGAGGCTACTGAAAGCTAAAAGAGGCAAGGAAAGATCCTCCCCTATAGGCTTTGGAGGGAGCGTGGCCCTGCCTGCAGACTGCTAGTCTCTAGAACTGAGAAACAATAAATTTCTGTTGATTTAAGCCACTTGTTGCAGTAATATGTTATGGAGGCCCCAGAAAATTAAAACACAATTCCCATAGGTATGTATCTGAAAAGAAACCATGAAATATATTAAAACATCAAATTTGACTCCGTTTTAGGGGTTTGCCCATTTTGAAAATCGCATATTTTCTACTGCTAAAAGTTATATTAAAGAAGAACTAAAATTTTGGTTTTTTAAAGGATAAAATAACTAATTGGTCTTAGAGTATTTAGTCTGCTCTTAACAAATAGTAATAACAAGTAATTTTTACCTTTTGGATTATCTTCCCATATAATAGAGATTCTTTATTTTGCTTGGATAATTTTCTGTGGTTCATACTGAATTGATTTAATTCTTGATTTTTTTTTTTAAAAGTAAGTATTTCTTCAGAAAAAGCTATTATTGTTTTTGTTATCTTCTTTTATATGTTCTTAAAAATATTATATTGTGCCTTTGACTAGTAAGTAGGTAAGCTAACACTATTTACTATTCTCAAGCATCTATGTGTCTATCTTAATCAAATGCCCATAATTTATTTGAAAATTCTTTTGATTTTATGATCCCAAGATTACATCTTAAATTTAGAAAAAAAGTATAATTTTCAAGACGTCTTTTATACCTAAGATTATCTTTGCAGTTTCCCATATAGCTTTTGCAAAGATTATGATCATTTTTTCTTTTACTTCAAAAAGAGGAAGATGCTAGAAACAATTAGATTTGTTTTACATGCTTCTTATTCATTAGCTCAATATTATTGTAAGATCTACAAGAGAAAGGTGTCAAATGAAAAGTAAAGTTTAGCCTTTCTTAGGCTAATTCTATACAAATACAAATTATTAAAATAAATATGTTTTAAAGATGATGTTCTTTACAAGATATATTGGATTTCCCTGGAAATGTATGAATGCTCTTACTATTTATGATATGTTCTTATCCTCAGTGTTAAGAATTGATCAATTCCTTTGAAAGGAGTTATTTACTTCACCCCAAAAGAATCATCCCCTCCACTCTGATATTGTTGATTACTGTAACGAGACAAGTTGTATTCAGTCAGCATCATCATCAACAGGTTGCTTCTACTCCCCTCTCATGCTTAACAGAAGGCTCAAGAGCCACAGAATTCGTTGGGTGTTCAACAAAGGACAGTATTAAGCCTTTATAGAACAAAAAGAACTGTGCCAAGTATTCTTAACTACTGTGACACCAAGGGAAAAATTCAAGTGTATAGGATTTTGAGTTGACACTGCTTAGAAAACTGTCAGTCTATACTGGGAACTGAGTCATTATTTTCTCTTCTCTATTTGATAACCAGATGACTCATGAATGATAACCTGATGACTCAAGATCCAACAGGATAAGATATAATTAAGAACTAAATGAACCAATGAAGGAAATTGAATTGTGGTTACCTTTTACTGAAAGTTTGATGATATTATTACTACTATGTTTACTGCTATCTTTTGATAAATAGATAAGGAAGCCTTTCTTCCTGATTAATTTCTAACCCTGGATTTAACAGACTATGCTTTTGCAAAGTGATAAAGTATATTTAAATAATATACTTTTCCCTCGCTTTTTGGAATTTACAAACAACACTTTTACTAAGTTTCTTTCTTTTCAATGGCAATGTAGCTATTTTTGTAGGCTTAATAAAAACTCGTCATCCTCAAACCTGACAAAAACAAGAAATGGGAAAGGATTCCCTATTTAATAAATGGTGCTGAGAAAACTGGCTAGTCATATGTAGAAAGCTGAAATTGGATGCCTTCCTTACACCTTATTCAAAAATTAATTCAATATGGATCAAAGATTTAAATGTTAGACCTAAAACCACAACAACCCTAGAAGAAAACCTAGGCAATACCATTCAAGATATAGACATGGGCCAGGACTTCATGCCTAAAACACCAAAAACAATGGCAATAAAAGCCAAAATTTACAAATGGGACCTAATTAAAGAGCTTCTGCACAGAAAAAGAAACTATCATCGAAGTGAAAGGGCAACCTACAGAATGGGATAAAATTTTTGCAATCTACTCATCTGACAAAGGGCTCATATCCAGAATCTACAAAGAACCCAAACAAATTTACAAGAAAAAAACAAACAACCCCATCCAAAAGTGGGCAAAGGATATGAACAGACACTTCTCAAAAGAAGACATTTATGCAGCCAACAGACACATGAAAATATGCTCATCATCACTGACCATCAGAGAAATGCAAATCAAAACCACAATGAGATACCATCTCACACCAGTTAGAATGGTGATCATTAAAAAGTCAGGAAACAACAGGTGCTAGAGAGGATGTGGAGAAATAGGAACACTTTTACATTGTTGGTGGGACTGTCAACTAGTTCAACCATTGTGGAAGACAGTGTGGCAATTCCTCAAGGATTTAGAACCAGAAATGCCATTTGACCCAGCAATCCCATTACTGGGTATATACCCAAAGGATTATAAATCATGCTGCTATAAAGACACATGCATACATATGTTTATTGCAGCACTATTCACAATAGCAAAGACTTGGAACCAACCCAAATGTCCATCAGTGATAGACTGGATTAAGAAAATGTGGCACATATACACCATGGAATACTACATAGCCATAAAAAAGGATGAGTTCATGTCCTTTGTAGGGAATGGATGAAGCTGGAAACCATCATTCTCAGCAAACTGTCGCAAAGACAAAAAACCAAATACCACATGTTCTCACTCATAGGTGGGAACTTAGACATAGGAAGGGGAAATCACACACCAGGGCCTGTCGTGGGGTGGGGGAAGCAGGGAGGGATAGCATGAGGAGATATACCTAATGTAAATGACGAGTTAATGGGTGCAGTAAACCAACACAGCACATGTAAACATGTGTAACAAATCTGCACGTTGTGCACATGTACCCTAGAACTTAAAGTATAATTAAAAAAAAAATTGTCATCCTGTTTGCAAGACTATAATTGCACAAAATGTATATCCAAAATCATTACTGAAGTTTCATGCTTTACTTGATCACATATTATAATCTTACAACTAAGAAAAAATATTGTATTTTATATATGGAATTAATTTCTACAAATAATTTCTTGAAAACAGGCCTGATAACTGTTCTGTGGTTTATAGGTTCCAAACCTTACAGGTAATAATGTGGCAAGTTCACTTCCTAGCAGGCTGGAAACCAGGACCTTGGGAGACCTTGAAGGGAAAAGAATTTAACCTTATTTATATATACTGCTAGTGAAATCTGTAGAGGTGAATTTTGGGGGGATTGGTTTCTGAGACTCCAAAATAAAAAGCCAGTAAGAGTGATTAAAAATAAATCTCTGGAATAATAGAAAATATTGAAAATGCAATCCTAGGTTCTCTATAAAATTTTCAATGAAAAGTAACTCTCTACAACCATCATGTATCAAAAAAAACTTTTTAAAAAAGAAAAAGAAAAGTAACTCTCTGCCTTAATCATTGCTCAAGGTCAGATGGGTCTAGATTTTGTTAACTATACTACACCGAGGCTTGTAGGGCTAACATTTGTGCTGTGCCTGTGTAAATTATTTAGACTAACCATTTTTGTGAACATATTTCAAAATTATGTAAAATAACAATTAAAGATTGTTAAGAACATTTATTCAAAATATGGAAGCAAGACAATAGTATGGCCAAATGTTCTTTGAATGTCACATTGGGTAGTGTCTAACCAGTTTATCCAAGGCTTATCAATCCTCTAGAACACAGGCTTGCAAACTACGGTATATCAGCTAAATTCATGGCCTGTTTGTTTATGATCTTCAAGCTGAGAATGTATTTTACATTTTTAAGTATTGCAAAAGATGAAATAAATAGGGACTGAGAAAAAGGAAAAATGGGGAATTACTAATCAATGAGTATAAAGTTTCAGTGAAGATAGACAAGTAAGATCTAGAGATCTGCTGTACAACATTGCACTCATATAAACAATACTGCATTTTACACTTGAAAATTTGTTAAGAGGGTAGATCTCACATGAAATGTTCTTACCACAGTAAAATATAATTAAAGAAACAGACAGACAAAATGAAGAATATACAAGGAGGCTGTGGCCGGAAAATGCAAAATATTTACTATCTGGCCTTTATGAAAAAGGTTTGTCAATCCATTCTTTAGAATATATTTTTACCTGATTTGCAATTTACTATTAGCATCTATATTCTAGGAAGTTGCATGTTAATTCATAGATTTTCATTCTATAAAAATGCACATTATTTTGTATATGGTAGAAAAGGTAACCCTACTGTTACATTTTTATTAGCTAACAGTAAATATATTGACCAGTTTTGTCTTCAATATAACAAACTTATTTGAGGAGGTCTTTCATGAGGGACTACATAAATAAATGTTCTTCAAATACTCTTTAGGTCAGCTTTACCATTCTTCTTGGTCCTTCATTAATGACTTAAAGACATTTTGGTATAGAGTTACTACATATTTGTATGAGAGTTATGTTTTGAAATCATATTTTGACAACTTTAAGTACGTGTATTAAAACAAATAAATGTATATATATGATAAAAATCATTCCTTTGACTTCCAGTAAGAAGTTTACTTTCTGAATTTCTCTGTAGGAAACAGACTCAGAGATCAGGGTTAGTTACAATAGTAAAAGTTTCATGTGCATGTGTGTGTGTGTCTGTGTGTACTCTTCAATGGCACTTTTACTTATTGTTTTATATAGACACATATACATACATACATATATGTGGTACATACATACATATATGTGCTACATACACATTTATATATTTTTTTCTTCAAAAAGACATCACTTTTGGGATCAAAAAAGTAATAGAGCTGTTAGAGCTATTTACACTTTACTATTAAAAGCACAAATGAGCGAGATATGCATATTAATTAAGAACTATTACAATTGCCATTTAGCTGCTATTATGCACCCAAAAATCCCTTTCCTCAATGACTTAATGATTTTTTACTGCATTTCAAAACATTTAAAGTTCTAAAATTTGGTGTTAAAATTAAATGTCATAACAGCTGTAGTAAGAGCTTCAATTTCTTTTCTTTTTAATTTTTTAATGCTGTATTTTTTTTTAAAGACTCTATTCAAATGCATGCAGAGAATCTCCTGATCTTACTTCTAATATGGAAACCAGATTATATAATAGGATGGCCTAATTTAATATTGTAAGTCTGTGTGGTGGTTAACCAAAGAAGTCGCATATTAATTTCAATTCAGATGTCAGTCTGTATCTGCTAAATTTTGTTTACTATAATTTGAATATTAAGGATATGTCTGCTACAATATGTTGAAAAATTACTTAAGTATAAATCTTTACATATAGAAATATTTGTTTAATAAATGATACATTACACAACAGTATGTTATTTTGCATATTTTAAATAATTTACATATCCAAAAATATATAGTGTATGATTGAGTTAATTATAGTATACCGATTCAAAGAATTTTTTGTGATCACTAAAAATACTTATTAAAAAGACTGACAATTTAGATAAATTTTATTTTGTGACATGATGATAACTGAAATAGCATAATTATATTTAAGAATATGTGCATGCACAAAATATAAGGCTTTCTCTCTTCTTTCAAATTCTTTCTCTCAGTTTGTTGTAGTGTTTTCTCTTTGCTTTTTAATTCACTCTAGTAAAGCTGAAATTTTAAATTATTATGTGAATTGTACCATTCATTGTTGTATGGCACAATGCCAATTTTAAATGAAAATATAAAAGCACTTGACTTGCATAAGAATCATCAAAACTGCATAATTCATATTTCATTATTTGTGCATAAACATGTATTTATTTCTTAAAAGAATAGTGGAAATGCACAAAACTATCTCAACTGTTTCCATTTTACTGTCAGATAGGTGCATATTTACATTCTCTACCTGTTGCACACTTAATAAAGAAGGACTGAAATGAAAACGGATTCTGGGTTGCCCGATTGTTCCCTTTCTTTCTGTGTCATGATTTTTAGTGCAAATGGCAGGGTAATAAACAAAGTAGCATTAGCAAGAAAGGCCATAATGGGGGTTCTCAGTTATTTGTGTTTGTTAGATCAATACTGCCTTCTTTCTGTGTTTGAAGCAAGTTCTAGTTTGAATGGAAAGTGCGGCCTCTCAGGCTTGTCAGTGTGTCCCTGCTTACTCAGACATATATGTGATATAATAGCATGCCTTTTACCGGCTTTGAGTCCCTCTGAATTCCCATGCACTATGGATTCACCGGCATCCTAGGTTTATGGTAGCACTGGGTGCTTTAAAAGAATGGGGATCCAGAAACAGTGGACATACATACTGAACGAGTCTCTTATCCCTTCAGACCTCAATCACAAAACACAAGTTCAAAGGTAAAGTTCTTAAAAATTTGAAGAGTGATATAGCAGAGTATTAAGCTAAGCATGGAACCCTTCAGAGCATGGGCCGCTGTTTTGTTGCAGAGGCCACGTGCCCAAGACGCTGACCCTTAGGTGCAATTTGAATTATTTCCTCTGCTTGTACTGAACAATCATAATAGGCACGTGACACCAAATGTTAAAACAATTCAAACTTTGACAGAGGCACCAGGCTGTAATAGAGACTTTCTTATTCTTTGTTAATGTGTTTATGGAAAGTATACTCTGAGCTGTTTCATTTCCCCATCATCAAGGGAAGTGGGAAGTATCTTTATCTGAGGCCCTGAAGAGCTCTCAGATGAATTACAATAACAAGTCACTTGCGTGTTTCCCCTGAAATTGGGAGCCCTGTGGCTTGGCACTTGATTCATGTCTGTAAAAGCTAAAATAGGGAATAAAAGACAACAGAAACAACAAAGACCTATGTTTGGAAAAAACTAAAACTCCCACTCATCATGAATTATTTAAATAGCTTTCCTACCCCCCTGCCGCCCCGCCCAGACCGAATCTCACTCTGTTGCCCAGACCGGAGTGCAGAGGCGCGATCTCAGCTCACTGCAAGCTCCGCCTCCCGGATTCACGCCATTCTCCTGTCTCAACCTCCCTAGTAGCTGGGACTACAGGCGCCCACCACCACGCCTGGCTATTTTTTTTAATATTTTTAGTAGAGACGAGGTTTCGCCGTGTTAGCCAGGATGGTCTCCATCTCCTGACCTCGTAATCCATCCTTCTCGGCCTCCCAAAGTGCTGGGATTACAAGCGTGAGCCACCGCGCCAGCTGGCTACTGCTTTCCATAGAGCGTATGTGACCACCTGGGGTTATAAAGGCAGAAATAATTTGTGCCTCCAAATGACTTTCTGAAAAGGTAAAGAGAATTCAACAGTGAGAGTATGTGTGTGGAATGGATCACAGGAGACACAGCCAAGCAGAGATCTCTTCTAAGGGATCTAAGACACACACTGTCAGTGTTGAAATTCACATAAAAATGCAATATTGGAATGCCAAGAAAATGTGCGAGCCACAATTAGTTCTGTAATTTCTGATGCAATACTCTATACCTTTAAGCTCCCTCGCCAAGTCATCACAATTTGTTTTAAAACAGATGCTTCTTGATTTATGAGTATCAAACTGCTATCTCATTTTCTGAGAGACAAGACCCTAATACTCAGTGGCAAATATGAAGTGGTAACCATGTTGTTTTCAATTTAGAAAAGCCTAGGAGGAATTATAGATTATTTTAAAAGACTCTTTCAAACATCTCTGCCTTCTATGCTTCAGTTACACTTAATACAGCACAGTAACATTAGTAACTATTCAAGTTCTCTTCTGGACCACAGCTACAAAGCATGAATATGCTATTTCCTTCATCACTCTCTATGAAAGTGTAACCGTGATTTTCATAAGAGCTTAAAACTTCTGTTGTTGCCATCATCAATTTATAGACTTCCCAGTTAGTGATGACAGGATATGAAAGGCCTTCTTAATGACATATACTCTTTCTTGGTAACAGTTTTGTTTTGCTTTTTTTTTTTTCTAAATTTTGTCTCATTAATTATTGTTTCTGATGTAATGGCAAACCAATTATACAACTTTTACAGAAACAAAATTGTCAAACTTTTTTCTTCTCAAAATGAGCTTTTATTTTTCTAAGACATCATTTAGAGTATAATCCCCTCCAGGGCAGGAGCTATAATTCAAGATTTTTAAAAAGTACTCAAGAACTTCTGGAATTTTGTTTTGTACAAAGTATATACTCAATACATATTATTGAGATGCCTGCTTATAAAATCTACACAAAATAACTTGCTTCTTGGTGAAACTTCAGAAATTTGAGTCCCCAAAGATTACTACTGCCCTAAAGGGTAGAAGATAAGTAAGGAAGAGAGGACATAAAAGATTAATGGTCATTCTCATTGTAGCAGATGTTTACAAGGGATTGGGCACAACCATCCTCTGTCACATCACATGTAACATTTTGTACTATTTCTGGGTTCTGTTTGCCCTAAGGTACCTCCTGTTTTGTTCTTTGAGATAACAAGGAAATTTACAGTCAAGAATTGTATCTATTTTATTAAATGATGCAGAGATATAGACTCTTGTAATAACATGTATACACATATGGCCATACACACACACACACACACACACACACACACACACATATGAATGACAAGAAGAAGGAATTTGTGAGTTAAAGTAAAATCAGCCACTGAAGATATTATATGCTACTATTCATTTAGTGAAAAAAAAGGATACATGAAATTGAAAATAAATCTAATATATTAGTAAAAAGCAAGGCAAAAACAACCGAAGAAAATAATTTCAAGCCTCCATGTATACACACAGCATTCAAGTTAGAACAACTCAAAAAATTACACTCACTGTGTGAATAGAACTAGGATGGACAGACCTCACATTTTTCTAAAACAAATCTGTCCTTTGGAATTTCCCATGCTCTACTAATCTTTTTGGATTTCTAGAAATACTGTGGCTCCTCCAAATTCGGCAAGCTTAGATCAGACATTGAAGTGCCTGTGTTTCTTTTTTGGCTTATATGTTGGTTGACGAAAATTTACTTCCTCAAAATGAAAAGGGTAACTCTTTACAATAGGAACCAGCAAACATTTTTTCTATGAAGGGCCAGACCAAACTATATTTGGCTTTGAGAGCTCTATATGTTGTATTGCAACTACTCACCACTGTTATTGTAGTGTGAAAGCACACAGACAACATGAAAACACAGTAAATGGGTGTGACTGTTCCAAAAAATCTTTATTTTCAAAAACAGATAGTGGAGGAAGTCTGGCTAGCATACTAGTATACTAGTATAGCAGAAGAGTAGTCTGTCAAAAAGAACCTTTCCCTGGCTTCAGTTGTCTTTCATTTAACGGGTATTCAGAAATGAAGGAGATGCTTGTGTAAGTTTTAGAACCAGGCAAAGCAAGGCAAATGTTACTGAAGCAATATACTAACCCTGAACTCTAAAGGTCAATCTGACTGTGTTTTCATGGTGAACTTACCAGCAATGCTCTTATAAACATCTCTTGAGATCTTTTAAGATTTCATAAGACATTTCTTATAACAGAAACTGTAAATTCAGACTCATATCCAGTAAAACATATATAATATTTTTGCATTAAGAAGGACATTGACTATACAAATAGCACCTGATTTTGTGCCAAGCACCCGGTAGCTATGTAGTAAATATTAATTAAATGAAATGCTCTAATTCTCATTCTCCTTGCATTTATTTTGCTGAATGAATTTGAATATTTAAATAATTCAGCATATTCTTAACTTCTCAATTGCCACTCAATAGCTTATATCAATGGTATGAAGTCAAGACTCCCACACAGGCTGAGATCTGAGAGACAACGCTTGATGAATCTATTATTTTTTTTTCCACATTAAAATGCTTCAGAATACTGAAAACATACAAAATATCTTCATGTTTTTAATGACTGCCTCTTTTCAAATACATATCCTTTATTAATTTATGCTAGATACCCCATTTGAACAGGTGTCACTGGATTACTAAAAAAATAGGTCAGGTTTCAAATTGTCATTTTATAGCCTACACTTAAAGAAATAGACAACAGAAGAAAGATACAGATCAGAGACTAGAGAAATTGATTTTCAAAGAAGAAAAAGAAAACTACCTTTCCAAATGATGCAAACAGATTAAGTGAAAAAGTATTATTAGAAAAGGGAGATACAATTTCATATAAATATGAAGCACCAGCAGTTATATTGCCATATAAGTCTCAGTACACTATGAGATACTCCTTAGGAGGCTGTCTGAACCTTACATGGTCTGAAACAACAGGATGACATGGAGACTCCTTGCTGTCCTTTCACTTAAATTAAAATGTGTGTGTGTGTGTGTGTGTGTGTGTGTGTGTGTGTGTGTGTGTGTAAAACAGGTATAGATCAATAGAATGTTTTAAAAATTTTCACTTTACCATACTTATCAGTCTTTTAAGTTAGAGGTTGTAATTCATATGTATACCTACAACACAGAACCAAAATTTGAATCAACTCCACATTGCATGATGAACTAAATATATTTCAGTATTTGTCAGGCCCTAGTTGGCTAGCTAATATTCATATCAAAATCAGAATGCTCATGAAAACCAAATGCAATCTAAGAGCAACACCTTAATCCTATGAAATTGTCTCTGATTTTTTAATCGTAAAATTATGTTATTTTATTAGAGTAATAAATAATTCATAAGGTATATATATGATGAAAATAAAATCCGTACCTCTGTAGTTACAAAAAGCCACATGAAAAATTAGAGCTTTAATTCTCTTACCTAAACTTTCCTCTACTTTTTTGTTTATCTTATCATCTATGATCTTTAATCTGCATATATATTTGACATCATTTGTGAACGCTTTATGACCTACTCCAAAGCCTTTAAGTTGGTTTTATATGTTATACATAACTCTTCTACATGGAGTTGTTTATAATAGGCCTGAAATTTGTTCTCACACTAATATCCTTGCATTATCTTTCTAGTGTCTAAGCATAATGTTCTTTGTCACCATTAAACTTGATGAAAGCTATTCAGCATGTTCGTGAAAAATATCTCTTCTTCTCTTTGGAAAATTTGATAGTTGAAGAAAAACCATTAAGATTTGTTTTCCATTTGCCAACTATGAAACTATACATTAATAGTAAAGTGTCAACCTCCAATTTACATTTTTAAAAGGGTACTAAAGATGGAATAATCAGAGCACTTCCAATACAAAAGCCTAAATAGCATCCTCAGAAACAATTTTCAACCTTTGAGAGGCTTAAATACACTTAATGACAGGTGACAAACAGGAACAGATTCGTCTGGAATTCTTTTAATCAAAAGTTGTTATGCTCCCTTTCTGGTCCAAATTCTAGCTTCAGGTAAACATAATTTTCACATTTGCTAAAGTCAGAAAGAAAATATTAGCTTTCTTTCTCAAAGCAGAAAAAATGGATGAAGGCAAAGGAGTTTACTTTTAGTAAGTTGACTTCAAATGCATACACACAAAAAGTCAAATCGAATTTGATAAATGTAAGCCTTGGACAGACATTAGCTGCAGTGAGCTACTCTGTTCACTTTCAATTGCATAAAGTACTAAAGGAATGTATGTAATTACTAGAAAACAACAGCAACAGCATATTAAGGCACAATACAAATCAATCAGGTAAAAAATAGTAATAACATTAACCACTACCACCTAACCACTGAAACACTCCCATGATTTTAGATCTTTATGGATATATTTAAATGTTAAGCAGCTACTATATAACATAAATAGCACAGAAACAAAGTATTTTAAATAATCTATAAGTAACTGTATATTTCTGAAAACTATTTACCAGCTCATGAATTTTACAAATGGGTGAAATTAGACATTTATTTAAAGAAACAGAGATTATAAATAAACTTCACTAAAGCAGTGCAGCAAAATGGATTTTTAAATATCGTCCACAACTTTTAAACTTAATAACAATTAGGTGCAATGCTAAATACAGGATTTAAACTGTTAAAAGATCTAATGGGCCGGGCATGGTGGCTCAGGCCTATAATCCCAGCACTTTGGGAGGCCGAGGCAGGCGGATCACAAAGTCAGGAGATCGAGACCACCCTGGCTAACATGGTGAAACTCCGTCTCTCCTAAAAATACAAAAAAACAAAATTAGCCGGGCATGGTGGCGGGCACCTGTAGTCCCAGCTACTCGGGAAGCTGAGGCAGGAGAATGGTGTGAACCCGGGAGGCAGAGCTTTCCATGAGCGGGGATCACACCATTGAACTCCAGCCTGGGGGACAGAGGAAGACTCTGCCTCAAAAAAAAAAAAAAAAAGGATCTAATGAAAACAGCTCTTTGGAGATGGAATGAAAACTATAAGTAAAAATACTAGTTATCTCTATTGGCATTTTTCATGTGGTAAGTACACCTCTAATCACTTGATTATTGTAAGTAGTTCTCACAGCAATCCTATTAAATAGGTACCATTATTATCTATATCTTATACTAATAGAAACAAAACCCAGATATTATAAATAACCTACTGTGTCCGGAATTGATTCCTTCTGGTGGGTTCTTGGTCTTGCTGACTTCAAGAATGAAGCCGCAGACCCTCGCAGTGAGTGTTACAGTTCTTAAAGATGTGTCCGGAGTTTCTTCTTTCAGATGTTCAGATGTATCCTGAGTTTCCTTCTTCTGCTGGGTTCATGGTGTCGCTGACTTCAGGAGTGAAGCTGCAGACCTTCACAGCGAGTGCTACAGCTCTTAAAGGTGGTGCATCCAGAGTTGTTTGCTCTTTCCTGGTGGGTTCATGGTCTCACTGACTTCAGGAGTGAAGCTGCAGACTTTTGCAGTGAGTGTTGCAGCTCATAAAGGTAGTGTGAACCCAAAGAGTGAGCAGCAGCAAGAGTTATTATGATCAGTGAAACAACAAAGCTTCCACAGTGTGGAAGAGGTTGCCTCTGCTGGTGCCCTGGCCAGCTTTCAGTTCCTTATTTGGCCCCGCCCACATCCTGCTGATTGGTCCGTTTTACAGAGTGCTGATTGGTCCATCTTTACAGCGTGCTGATTTGTGTGTTTACAAACCTTTAGCTAGACACAAGAGTGCTGATTGGTGCATTTTTAGAGGGCTGATTGCTGCTTTTACAAACCTTTAGCTAGACACAGAGCACTGATTGCTGCGTTTTTACAGAGGGCTTATTGGTGCACTTACAAACCTTTAGCTAGACCCAGAGCACTGATTAATGTGTTTACAATCCTTTAGCTAGACAGAAAAGTTCTCCAAGTCCCCACCCAACCCAGAAGCCCAGCTGGCTTCACCTCTTACTACGAAAGTCTCAAAGTAAGTGGTTTAAGTGGTAGAACCAGGACTCAAAAGTAGAAATATAAAAGACTGCCTGAGCCAGGCATGGTGGCTCACGCCTGTAATCCCAACACTTTGAGAGGCTGAGACAGGTGAATCACCTGAGGTCAGGGGTTTGAGACCAGCCTGGCCAACATGGCGAAACCCTGTCTCTACTAAAAATATAAAAATCAGTCAAGTGTGGTGGCACGCGCCTGTAAGCCCAGCTACTTGGCTCTGGGGAGGCTGAGACAGGAGAATCACTTGAACTCAGGGGGCGGAAGTTGCAGTGAGCTGAGATTGTGCCACTGCACTCCAGCCTGGAAGACAGAGAAAGATACTGTCTCCAAAACAACAACAACAACAACAACTGCCTGAGAAGCTTTTTAAAAAACTTTAATTTTAGACCTGGACTAAAAACGGATGCTTCTTCAAAGGGTTGGGCCAAAATGAGTAGAATGAAAGGATTAATTGCAGAGGTTTGAGCAAGGTTAAAAGAACCAACAAAATGCTAGAGAAGCTGAGATAATAATCCCTTAAATAATATTAATGTCCAGTGAATTAATAATGTTGGCCTTTTTAAAAAAGGCAAAATTTGACTCTACATGTATTATTTAGAGATTATATCTACTTCATAACATACTTTCTTTGAATGAATATCCTCTCTTTCACACAATTCCAAAGGTAACATGACAGATGATAATACAGAGTATTTGTCTAGGAGACTTTTTCAGGATATGTATACAAACACAAACCAGAACAGGAGCCTGAGCAGAGGCCAGGGCAGAAGTTGGTACTATATACCAGGCGCTCTCTCCTCCTCTCTGTATTAACCAGGAAATATCTGAATTTTCTCAAGGATATGTGAAAAAATACGAACTTCAATTCATTGCAAGATGCAATTATATTATTAACTTTGAAGCACCCCTACTATGTGTAGGTTTTCCTTCATTCATATCTTGCACATTAGTCATGGTTGAAAACTAACTTTCTTCATCTGATCAGTTGGCTGACTATAATAGGGTATACCACTGAGAGGGACAGAACAAGATGATGGTTCCAGTGGAAGATGGCTAGCAAAAAAGACAAGCATAAGAGCCTGAGGTGCTGCCTTATGAACAATTGACTTTGGTAATGAAGAAAACTCAGAGTCCTGGAATTGTCTTCTTATTCCAAACGATCGTTTTGGCTTCAGGTCACACTGAGGTAAGTTTGGGTGCCGAAAATGAAATTACTCTCATTAGCCAGAGTAAAGAAATTTAAAGATAAAAGGTAAAGTTTTCCTATGCACAGAGGGCAGACAAGGCTCTTGCTGAAAAGGATTTCTACAATTTGAACTTGTTTGAGCTGAAAAGAATTTGAGAAATCATAGATTACTCCTTCTTTATTATAAATAGAATAGAATTGAGTCCCAAGAATATGAACTCCTTAGGTGGAGTCAAAGCGTAAGAGGTATGACTGAGCTGAGATCCAACATCTTGAAATGCTCTCTATTATATGTAGCCACAGATATTAACACAGATATCTACCCTTTCTGCAGTGAGACCGATATTTTGTACCAGTGGGTAACATCTCCCGTTGACTCTGGATCCATGTCGCCTTCTACAAAATACGGAATGAATGACTACCTTTCTTATTTACTTCAATGGCTCTTATGATGACAAAATTAAAGAATTATGTAATAGTTCTATAAATAATAAAGAATTACAGATAGTTGTAAAGTTATGGATATTCATAATATCTCATTCTCTTATTCTTTCGTGTTGTGCATGGCATGACATTGTGTGGAACTGTTTTGATTTTCTTCCATAAGTCAGGAGGAAAAATGTTGAATTATCTCTTCATATAGAATGTTTTAAAAGCTTTGTGATTTAAACTCTTCTTTTCACAGAATATAAAGGGTCATAATGTCTCTTTCCTGTAGGTTGCATTATTTCACATCCATATATTTAGTGTCTGTGACTAAATAATGTTTTCAGTAATCCAACCCATTTTTCTGAAGGACATTTTAAAAAGGGATGGAGAGAGAAAAAGGGAGGGAGGAAAAAAAAGAGAGAGGAAGGGAGAAAAGAGAGAAGGATGGAAAGAGGAAGAATGTGGAGAAAGATAGGAGGTAAAGAAGGAAGACTTTCCTCTGAGACATATCAGGCGTTCTAGTTTAGAGCTGTATCACTTTGACTCTAGACTTCTATAGATCTTTTAGTCTATTTAACATGGCATTGCACAAATAACAAGTATATCTATTATTATCATCCTGAAATAGCTCCATATCTTGAGTTCTAAGGTGTACCTTGAGTTCTAAGGTGTTCATATCTTGTATATGAAATAGTATATATATCAAAGTATATAGTTCTATACCTTGGAACTCAAGATATGGAACTATTTCTGGATGATACAATTGTATCTAAGTTACACTTACAATCTATCCTCCTTATTCCCAGTACTCCCATCCTCATCCCCACCTGTCCTTCAACCACCTAGTTCCTGAATCACTAGTACCTTGAGGACATTTTCTTTCTTGGTCAGGTCAGTCAAAAAACATGTGCAGATGTTCAAAACATGATATATTTTATGAGTTTGACATTTTTACTGTATTTTTTTCCTTCAGAAGTTAATTCAGTTTTGCTGTTGAGGAAAACTGTCATTTCACTGTACAAAAATACACTTTGCTGTGAAAATGGCAACATTTCTCCCTAGGGCAAAATGGTGGCTTGTGAATTGTCTCCAAAAGAAAACTGATAAGTGACTTGAAGTCGTCATTTTCATATGAACAGCCTATTTGTCCTTCCATTTTTTCTTTGTTTTAGTAGAAGTGAATTTTACAAGTTTAAGGATGAAGCAATTTCTAGGATAAATACTAGCTTTCTGGAATATAAATTACAAGCTATTTTTTAATTTCTCAATATTGTATCAGAAGGTAGAACAACAAAATGAGAGATTGATACAACTGGAAATGTTAAAACCTATCACCCTTCTAAGTAGTCACTTGAAAAGGTATAGTATATAACAAATTATTTAGTTATTTGTCTTCTCATCATTGTCCTGCCGTGAAAGACATATTATCTTTAAATTGAGTTGTATTAAAAATGCAATTTGTTATGCCTATTGTGGTGGGCTAAGCGATGGCCCCTTGTGGAGGCTAAAGTAACTCCATCTTGGATGCTAATCCACCATGCTGACTTTTGATTAACCCTTGTTCCAGGAATGCCTTTAACGTTTCTACTTTATCTACAGTTACCGCAAATCCTGCTCTTATATCAAAACAACCTTAATGGTAAAACCTGTTCTTAGGCAGATTCACATAGCATTCTTGCTTTCCCTGAGGGGCTGACCTCAATTGCCCGACACATTCTTTCTTTATAGTATATAAGCCCTGGGTCTGGAGGGCAATGACACAGGGATCTTGTCTTGTCACTATCTTGTCTTGTGACTGCCAAGGACATGGCTTCTGTTCATAAGTCCCTATTAAATGTTTCTTTCTGGGAAACTGGATTTGTCAGCCTGTTTTTTTTAGCCGCTCAGCTTCCTCAGTCTTTAGGGTCAGGTTTGCATAGGCCTGCTCAATGCAGATTACCTCCAATGCCAAAAGGATATGTTTAAGCCCTAATTCCTGGAACCTGTGAACATTACTTTATATGGTAAAAGCTGTAATTAACTCTCAATCACATGTATCCTTAAAAGATATAATTAACTCTCAATCACATGTGTCTTTATGAGATAGAGAAAGAAGGGGAGGATATAATATGACCACAGGGGTAGAGACTGGAGTGATGTGGCCCAAACCAAGGAATGCCTAGAGCCACCAAAAGCTGGAAGAGGCAAAAGCACCTTATCTCCTAAAGTCTTTGAAGGTAGCGTGGCCCTGCCAATACCTGCATTTCAGGCTTTTGACCTCCAAAACTGTGATAAAATAAATTTCTATTGTTTTAAGCCTCCAATATTGTGGTAATTTGTTACAACAGTCATAGGAAATAAATATGCCTAACTTTTAGTCTGTTTCTCACACTGCTGTAAAGACATACCCTAGACAGGGTAATTTATAAAGAAAAGAGGTTGAACTGGCTCACAGTTCTGTGGGCTGTACAGGCTTCTACTGCTGAGTTGGGCTCAGGAAACTTACAATCATGGTAGAAGGAGAAGGGGAAGCAGGCACACCTTCACATGGCTGCAGTAGAGAGACTGTGAGGTGGGAGGTGCTACACACTTTCAAACATCCAGACCTTATGAGTACTCTATCACAAAACAGCCCTAGGAAGATGCTGCTAAACTAATAGAAACAACCGTTAAGATCCAGTCACCTCCCACCAGGACCCATGTACAACAGTGGGGATCACGATTCAACACGAGCTTTGGGTAGGGACACAGAGCCAAACCATATTGACCTATGAATGAAAATTTAGTAAACATAGTTCATTGAAGTAATAACTAAAATTTTGGCATGGATTGCCAAAGGCCACCTATTCTATTAATAATTCTAAAAAGCAACTGAGTTTACTGCTTTTCTCTTTTACACTTTCTATAATTTATAACATTACATGTGACTTGTTTGTTCCAACTGCTCCTTGGTGTTTGAAAACTTGCCCAAATTTTCCCGCTGGAGACTTTACGTCCTTCTTCATTACTGAAATTCTACCTAAAAATTACAAATGCAACCAGAACAGCAATGGTGTAAAATCACTATTAGGTGGACAAAAATGGTATGACTTAGAGACTATGGTAGAATTCCGAGATATGACAAGATACAAAAAAAATTACCTGTGGCCCCGTAATCCACGTAATTCCTCCTCTCCAGAATTGACTAGACAAATTAATATGTGGAAATTTGACACATATTAATTGACACAGGAAATTAATTGACACAGGACATAGTCCATTCTAGGACACCTTAAAGAACCATCTACATATCCCAGGGATCCCTGAACAATACTTTAAGAACTATTGCTCTGCTCTGTGCCATTTACCAAGTATTCCTTATGATTATTGCTATAATTCCAAATACTGTATTCTCAGAGCAAATTAACAGATAAGGGTGGGACAATTCGGTGATAAAAAACTTTTTTCAACCCGCTGAATGCTGCCGTGGGTGACAGAAAAAAGAGGCAGCCTTTGTCTCATCGATCCTTGTGTTGAGGGTATCCATTCTGTCTGAATAAGACAATTAATTAGAACAGTTGAGCATTAGTTGAAATTATTTCCTTTATAAGTAACATACGATTCTGTATTCTTAAAGCTCTTTTTATTCCAATTGTCATTTGTTAATAATGCCATTTGCTGACAAAGTACTTGGACATCTACCTGTGCAAAACAGTTCAGAAGCTGTGTTTTTATAGACTCCACACTTCACATCAAACATGTGAGGCAAATATTTCAAACATAATTAAATGTTCTTCATGATGACTCCTTAGTGTAAACTTTCAGGGATTAAGAGAAACCAGATTCAAAGAATAAGCAAAAAAAAAAAACTGAACCAAAAGAAAGAAAATTTTGTTAGACAGAAAGAAGTTTGTTTATATTGACTCTAAATATTTTATCTTCTGGAGAATGTATTTATAATAATTTTTGCATATAATCCTATAATATATATGTAATCATTGCACTTATAAACTCTAAATACTCTATTTAACTGATTTTACAAAATGGTGAATAATTTTGGATTTTTCTGGAGTCCATTTTCTAGAGATAATTTATTATGGATATTGTTTTAAGTTTTTGTAGTGCCTTATTGCTTATAAAAGAAAAAAGTGCTAAGTCATTGTGGGCACTGAGTTAAATAATTTAAAATCTGATATTAAATAAAATATTAGGTTCTAAGAAACAGCATTTACATGATATTTAGAACAAGATCATTCATAGCATATTTTTTCCTGCAAGGTAGGTGATATAAAAGTTAACTTTTTTTGATATAAAAGTTTAAAAGAGAAGTGAGTGATATGGTACTCGATGTGGAAGGCTTCCAAAATAGAGGTCAGTGTCAAAAACTCTCAAAATCAGCTTGAGCATCTTAGTACAGAAAGTAAAACCTTGAAGCCACTGGTGAAACATTTGAACAAATGAAAGGATTAGTCATTTAGAAGTCATAAAATCTCTAGCTGAAGAGAATCGTAGAGGTCATTCTGGACAAACACTTTTACTTCAGAGAGAAGGGAATTGAGGCTCTGCTCTCAGTTTGTACTTGCAACTCTTAGAACTGTGGATCCTATTCTATACACAAATGCACCTATTCAAGGGATAATTCATTCCTAAAACAAGCGTTGAACACTGGTTATGTCCCAGACATTCTGTAGAAGCTGAGACATTAAAAGCTGATAAAGACTAGTCCCTGTTTTCAATGAACTTACTGTTTGGAGGAAGGGAGGCAAGATGGTGCACTTCCGGGTTCTTCTTCACCAGCTTTACCCGCGCCGGCGAAAATGCAGCCGGCGCCCAGGGAGGGTGCAGACCAACTGGGCATGCGCCAGGTGACGTCAATCCGAAAAGACCAAGATAACCTGGTCGCACCTAGGGAGCGCCCCCTACATGCCCGTGCCCCGCCTATTGCCCGCCAACTCCTAGAAAAGCCGCTCTTGACCAGGGTCCCAGGCGGACTTCCCAGCGGACTCCTGTGGGGGGGTGGGGGGGGACTCTGTCGGCCTTCTTTGCCTGAGGCGGAGAGACCTCTTCCCCACACCTTAAGTGACCAAAATAAACTTGCAGTTTTGTTCCTGACCTTTGCCTACTCGCTGGTTCTTTTGTGCTCGCTCTGGTGGTCTTAGAAAAACAAATCACTTACCTTCTGCTAGAGGGAGAGAAACCTGAATACAAATAGCTATAATGACTGTACTGTAGGAATAAGAAAGAAATCTGTTAAGATTATAATAAAGATTCAAAGCAGGGAAGGTAGAGAACATACAAAACAGAGAGAAGAGTAGGGAAAGGCACAAAGGCTAAGCTTTTCATGTTATCTTGTGGTCTATTTTTCTCCTATGCACTTTCTCTTGCTGTTTTCCCTCTTTAATTGAACAAATTCCCCAAGTTCCTGTCTTCCTCTTCCTCTTTCTTCTTTCCTTTTTCCTCTCCCCTCTGTTTTTCTCTCTGTTCCACTTAGCCTTTTAAAGTGCTTACCTAGTGATTGACCACTTCCATCAAATTCTCAAAGTCTTTTCAAAATGTCTCCCATATTCTTCCCTTGCTGTGACCTGGCTATTCTCTTGTGACATACAGCACCTTTGATTGCCCTGGGTGGAGTCTGTCCTCACATATCCCAATTATGACAGAATCAGGACGACAGGTCAGTGTTGTTTTTGCTTTTGTATCTTTACCTGTAGAATTTCCTGCAACTTCTCAACTTATTAAAATATAAGAAACAAATCTTCTGCTCCTTCGACACTCATATCCTGTCACCCAGTGAACTTCACTTGTTCCACAAAAACCTCAGCATTTGGCTCAAAATATTTCTTTGCCCTAACTTCCATTACCTTTATTGTAAAGCTTTAGATAACATGCTGACCTCTTAATTGTTACTTCCCCTTAACCAATTAGTTATTCCATTATTCCCATAAAAATAAATGCAGTGTAAAGCAAAAGTGGAAAAATATGAAATGACATTTTATATTGATTACTTGTGGAAATAATGTTTTGGATATACTAGGTTAGATAAAACATGTCATTAACATATTTTAATATGTTAAAAGTGTTATTCACCTTTTTTATTACTTTCTTTAATGTGCTTACTAGAAACTTGAAGATCACATCTGTGGCTCTCATATCTCTTTTGGACAGTAGTGATCTAGATCTTGCTGATTTTCTCTTTGATTAACATTGATTATTGAGACAGATGAGTTAAAACTAACTTTATGGATTTACTTTTTCATCTATAATAGCCACATCTACTTTTTATATTATAAAGGTGCATATTATTTAATGAAAATTATTTTGGAATCATTCTATTTTCCTTGAGAATTAAACATTTTATCGATCAGTAGTATTCTATTACTATCTTTGCTATAAAGCCAGCTTTAATAGATATTAATATAATGTTTTATGATAGCTTGTGTTATAATTTCTATTCTTCTTTTTTTTCTCAGTCATTGAATCAAGTATCCAGACAGTCTTTTATGCACCATCTTCCCAATATGGTCAGTCTATACTACCTCCTGCATGGAATATGCTTTAGCCAATGAGATTTTAGTAGACATAATGCAAGCTGAAGTTTGATGAGGATTCACACAGTTGAACTTGAATTGATGGGCTCACAAGGGGGATGACAGACATTTAGATCAGAGCCGACTTGTGACAGCTGAGTTCAGCCAAGACTAGGCAACTCCCAAATGCAAAAAAAAAAAAAAAGCCTAGCAGAAATGGACAGAACTAATCAGCTGACCCTTTGTTCACATGTAGTCATTTGAGCTAAACAGTTTTTGTTTGCTGTTGAATGTTTAGTTTTTTGTTTGTTGGTGTTATTGTGTCCTTGATAAATTAATGTACTATGCAGTCTTTCTTTTAGTTAATCTTGCCTGGTATGTGTTTAACATCATTTTACAAAAAAAAAGAGAATAAAATTTGTTGTGTCCTTACATTTTAGGTTTGCTTCTAACAAATAGCTAAAATTTTAAAAAATCTGTCCTAAAATATTTTTAATTTATTAGTTAATTTTTTATGTTGATTAGACTTACTAGCATTCGAGTTCATTTTAAATTTCTGTTTGGGCTCTACAATTTGTCCCATCTGTACTTTTTTTTTTTTTTTTTTTAAAAAAAAAAAAAAAAACAAAGTGTCCTCTATCACCCAGGCTAGACTATGGTGGTACAATTGTAGCTCATTGCAGCCTCAAATGAATTTCTGTCCTGAAGCCATCCTTACACTTAGGCTTCTGCCGAAGCACTAGGATTATGGGAGTGTGCCATAGAACCCAACATTTACTAGTTATTAACTCTTCCCTTTCTTGGTCTTATTTTTGAGCCTGCTTTAGAAAACAATTGTATATAAATTACATATTTTTTCCATTGTATTCTATCAATACCTTGAAGATACTATTCTCCTGATTCTAGCTTCCTATTCCTTCTGGGTAATCAGATGTCAGTCTAACCATTTTTGTTTGTGGGAAATTCATTCTTCTCCTGAGTTGCTTTTAATATATTTTTGCCTTTTGTGTGCTACAATTTTACCATATTATATTAGGTACAGATTTGTTTTTAATTTACTTTGCCTAGAATTCATGAATCTGATAATTATTTTATTACTTATGAAAAATTTTTTATCTTGTTGACCATTGTCCTGCCACTAGTCTCGACATTTTTCTCCTTAAGGCACCCTGATTATATGTACATAAGATGTTCCCACTGAATCCTCCATGTCCCTCAAAATCTTCATTCACGATTTTTTTTAATTTATGATTTTTGGACTGTGTGCTACATTCTAGATAGTTTACTCTAGATTCGTGTTACGATTGCTTATTGTTTCCCTCAGTGTATTTAACATGCCTCATATCTATTTATCAAACTTTCACTTTCTTTTATTTTTTCATTTCCAGTTGATGTAGTTGATTCTTTCTTACATCTTCCATGTCAGTTTGCTTTTCTTTATCATGATTTTCAATCTCTTGTTATTTCTTTAAACATATAAAGCATTTCTATGTTTGTTTATTATTAGTGTCTCACAGTGGGTCTGATTTTATAGCTTCTTGCTTCTTATGGTTCTCCATATTTTTCTTGGTTTTTTATTGTGAACTTCTTAGTGGAAATTATTTGAGACCTGTATTTAAGGAGTGTTCTTCCAGAGATGTTTTGAGTTTGCTTTCAGCAGCTACTAATGAGATGTAGGTTTTAAACTAAATCATCAGTTGGAGATAAATAGTGAGAAATCTATCCCAGTCCATGAGAACATTTGCAATGAATAGTTCTCACAAAAGACATATATTCCCCTTTTTGCTCTAACCAGAAATATGGCAAAGAAAAGCAAGTTTTTTTCCAGGGTTTTTTTGTTTGTTTGTTTTTTAATTCTAGCTCACCATTGGTAGTTTTGTCTATCACAGGTCTCAGAAGTTGTAGTTTTGTAGAAATGTGCTATGCCACAAGTACAAAGCTTCAAAACGGTAATAGCAAAATTAATAGTAATATTATAACCCCAGTTTGCATAACGGTTTTGAGCCAGCAACCTAGGAAAAGGCTACCAACTAAACGAATCAAATGACCATGGGGCACTGGGCAAGACCTGTTGTAGTCATATGGCTTGTTCTCTTATTTTGTATAACTGAGTGTCAACTTCCCCAGACAAGTTTGTCTAGGTTCAGAATGTGGTATTAGCAATAGCACAGACTTTTACCTTATTCAGCCAATAAATAATCAGGAGGTATTCTATTATCTAAAATTACAATTAAATAAGTGATGCTGTGTGGAGCTAGGCTTTGCAGTGAAGTCTATAAAAATTCTTAGAGTAACAAGTAGATTTATAATCATCCCTTTATCTGCAGCAATACCAAACTATGATGCAAAAGCTCTAACGAAGGACACAAATCCAGAGTCCCAAGCTCTGCCAGGTAGCTGGAGTGTGGCCCTTTGATGTGCTGAAAGGGGGTTAGTCCAATGATTACCTCAGTGATCTGTTTTGGATCTATTATGTACTGACAACAAAGTGGTCAAATATTCTAGTTCACACTGGCCTCCCATTATCCATGAGTGTAAACACTTAGTGCCCCAAATTGAGTTTCTCCATTCAGAAATATAAATAAATCCAAGAGGGTTGCATACAATTCTTTTGAAGCAATATTTCTACAAACAATTGACTTAAGCCGTGGGTCTGTTTTGATATTGTATACAGCTAATAATCCTTTTTTTCTAAAATGTACTTCAATAGTCTTGTATGTAAAATTAGGGATTAGTAAAAATTTGTAAATTTTGCTCTTTTGCAGATCTCAGAGGCCCAAATAGAAGGCCACTGGCTTAAACAAGTTAAACGAAGTATAAGAACTGAGGGGTAATGGGAAAGTGTAATTCTATAAAAAAGTTCCAGTATGCAATTGGACCAGTTATTTGATGTTGAAACACCAGTGAGGCTCATTATAGCATCAAGCAAAGGGTCGCCAGCATCACAGACAGATCAGGGTTTATGATGACAGTCCCAATAATTAGTATGGTTTCCTCCTTTGGCAATGGACTTGGAAATGAGGATAAAGAAACTGTTTTTCCAAGAAGAAGAGAGGGAGAGCAAAGTAAAATACTAAAAGTGAGGAAAAAATGTACAGGACTTGTCTGGTCATCTTGGGGAAGCAGTCTAGCTCAGATGTTGTCTAATTCAATTCCTGGAATTTTTTAGTATTAATTCATGGACAAGAGTATTGTTCTAATAATGTGTTAGTGATGGAATACACCTATCCAGGAATCAATCCCTCTAAGCTTAGTGATACAAGGATTGGTTAACAAGACCTGTGATGGGTTCTTCCAGCAAGATTAGAGGGAATCTTTTTGCAATTGTCTTTTCCAATAGACAAACTATCTTTGAAGAAAATGCATTTTTAGACTGTAACTGATTCCAAGTGCTTTTAGAGAAGTATCAAAACAATGACTCTGTAGATGATAAAGACTTACAATGGCTATGGTCAAAATCTGAAGAGAATTTATTAAAATAATGATGCAGTTAACAAGCAATTTGATTATTTCTATGATATACAACAACTTGATATAATTATAACATAATAATAAATTTTGACTGATGCTATATCAGAATTCTTGGAACTGCATATAATTTTTGAAGACATATTAACATATCTATGCAATATAACTCAAAGAAGGTTAAACATCATTTCTTATTTTGACAATGCTTTCCATGTAATTTAGCATTTCAAATAAGCCTAATTGGTTTAATACGTCTCTTTTGGATTTTCAGGAGCTTTCATGAAATTTCCCAAAGTTAATTTGGGGTCAAAAAGACTTAATTCAAAATTTGATTTTGTGAAGTTTGTTAAAAATGTCAAAAGATTTTAAACACTTAATAAAATAGGTAGAAAATCACATTAAAACAATTCCAAAATGACAAAGATTTTAAATACAAATATAGAAATGTTACATAGTTGTAGAAAAACTATTAACTCTTTTAATTTAGAGGAGACTCACTTTTCTTATACAAGCAAAGACCTCATAAAATGAAACATGAAGCAAAAGAGATATTTAAAGAACACAGAACCTTTGTTTCCTAGGCCAATTACCTGGAAGTATAACACTAGGAAGGTAAAGGTAAAAGAAAAACCTTTTGCGATAGGACATGCCCAAATCGTGATGGTTTGACATACAATTCTTTTGACTTTATGATGCTGCAAAAGTGATGTGAATGCAGTAGACAGCGTTATGATACCCTCTCAAGATGCCAAGTATTGGCAGGGAGCCATAGCTCCTAGTCAGCCACGCGATCGTGTACAATACTCTACAGTGTACTGTGTTGCCAAATGGTTTTGCTCAAGTGTAAGCTAATGTAAGTGTTCTGAGTATGCATCAGATAGGGTCCGCTAATGCAGATAATGCAGGTTATCTGCATTCAATATATTTTTGACTTACAATAATTTTAATTTATGATAGAATTGTTGGTATGTATCCTCCTCATAAGTTGAAGAGTATCTGTATTTCCTAATAAGGGAATATCAATACTCCAAGGAAACCTTGTTGTTTTAACAGAGAAGATTCAATTATAGTCTTGCATTAGTGTATTTTTTACATTAAATTTCAAATTTTTAGAAAAACATAATTTTCTTCTAATTCTAACCAGTTTTCTTCAGATAAAGTTATTTTCATAAGATTCATCTTCTACAAACTTTTGATGTTATGTTTTTAAAATTATTTGTCACACTGTTTTCTTTTTTTATTAAATTTTAATAGTCAGCCATTTTACTTTAAGGAAAAAAAATTTTTTTTTTTTCCTTAGTCAAAATGCATTCTTCATACCTCTTAGATTTACTTACCAAAAAAATTCTAACTTTTCTTATATCCATTTTTATTTCTAGTTCCAATTATCATATATTGACTGGAATTTTTAAACTCTTAGCAACCATAATTTTTAGTGAAAATTAGGGAAGTAGGCCATTTCAAACTGTTATATCAACATTTTGTGAATATGTTTCATATTTTTTAAAAGCATGTTTCCATAAAACTATTTTTATGCTTACAGATCCAAATATATTTAGTTTTTCTATGCCATATAATAATAAGATGCCAAATTATATATACTTTCAGCAATTAATGTTACTTACACTTGACTCAGAAATTTCCTACTTATTTGTTACTTTATTAAACATGACTTTAAGATTTCAAGTTATGGCCAGGCACAGTGATTCATGCCTGTAATCCCAGCACTTTAGGAGGCCAAGGCAGTGGAACACCTGAGGTCAGGGGTTCGAGACCAAGCTAGCCAACATAGCAAAACCCTGTCTCTACTAATGCACACAAAAAAATAATTAGCTGGGCATGATGGCAGGTGCCTGTAATTCCAGCTACTTGGTAGGCTGGGACAGGAGAATCTCTTGAACCTGGGAGGCAGAGATTGCACAGAGCCGAGATCGTGCCATTGCACTCCAGTCTGGGCTATAAAGCAAGACTCTGTCTCAAAAAAAAAAAAAAAAAAAGGATTTCAAATTACTATGACAATTTTCATCTACAAACTTTTATCCCATTTATTTTAACATAATTTACTTGTTCTTAACAATTATGTTTGAATTTCTTATGGAAACAGAGTTAGTCATTATCTTAAGTTAGTTTTCAACAGATCAGACAAGCGTTTAAGATATTATGGAAGCAAAGAAATCAATTTATTTTCACTGTATATTCTGCTGTGGTTAGATTTATAGCTTTATGGCCTTGTATATCTAGGAGATAACAAACTTGTCTGACTAGTAAATCTAGGTAAAAATATCTGCTTTTATTATAAGTAATGCTAATTCTGAAGACATTCCTATTTTTATTTTACAGGAATTTTTTTACTAGCAATTTTAAGACTAGTTTTATTTATCAAATATTGTCTCAAATCACAGGGACCAAAATGTATTTGAGTTAGTTTCTCATTTATCTGACAGAACATTGTAACATTGTATATAAGCATATATATATTCAGCCATATATATTTAGATATATATAATTGCATTTAGACTATCACTTTTTGATTGTGTTTTATTATACTGAGTAACTGCTAGCCAGGCTACCCTAAATTTGCTTTTGCAAGGGGATGTCTGTTAGATGAAATAAGGTAAAAATGTTACATCTCAAAGGCCCAGAACTTAGCTATAAACACTATCATTTGCTGAGACAAAGAAGGGCATAAATAGGAAGTCCAGTTCAGATAAAATAATCAAAGGTGAGGCCTAATATCTGGATTTAAGCCAATGCCTTTTTCCATTAGAAAAGTCTCTAGTGATTTAGGTGAGGAGAAGGAGATGGCCTTACAAATGAAGATTGTCTTGTATATTTATTTTCTGAAGTGTTTCAAAATAGCCTTCCAAAACCCTAGAAAGCTGTATTTTGAAGACCAATTTAGATTGATAGGCAATCTTTTCAACTTAGCTTGTTTTTTAATTTGGTTATTAATTCCAAGGAGGAGCTAATTAACAAATATGGTTTAAAAAAAAAAAATTTCTATACCTGGACTCAATCATGAATATGCTGAAAATAGACCAAAGTTCTGAACAAAAGGTATGCCTAACAAGTAATCCAAGGCCAAATCTATTAAGTACTTTTATGACTTTAACCATAGATGCATGAAACACTTCCAAAGAGAGAGCAAAAATATGCAGTCCTTCCATGACCCAAAGCCACTCTCAGAGTCATTCAAAGAAAGAAAGGCTTAAACAACACCTAAGAATTGGCAATAGTCAATACACTAGACACGAGTGGGGTACAACCCACATTTCTGTTTGGGCATATTCTTTTTTTGTTTTGTTTTGTTTTGTTTTTGTTTTTGAGACGGAGTCTCACTCTGTCACCCAGGCTGGGATGCAGTGGCGCCATCTCGGCTCACTGCAAGCTCTGCCTCCGGGGTTCACACCATTCTCCTGCCTCAGCCTCACGAGTAGCTGGGACTATAGGTGTCCGCTGCCACACCTGGCTAATTGTTTTTTGTATTTTTAGTAAAGACGGGTTTCACCGTGTTAGCCAGGATGGTCCCGATCTCCTGACCTCTTGATCTGTTGGGCATGTTCTTAAGGGCTTCCAAATGATTAATTGGCTCCCTGCACATGCATGCTCAACAATTTGCATGCCCCTGACAAGCAAAAAGTTAAATCAAGTTCTCAGTACAACAAATAAAAGAAATGAAACAGAAAAGTAACTGCTGCCCATGAGAGAAAAAAAAAAAAAAAATTGCTAGTGAATGGATACTCCAAATGAAAGAGTCAGTTGCTTTTCATAATAAATCTTTCAAATATTGATATTAGAACCCTGTTTTCTCTGAGCCTTCTGAGTGCCAATTAAAATAAGAATCACATTTTCTCTCCTTAATACATGAAGCTTGGGATTCAAGTGTACTTCTTAGAATAGTCTTGTTCATTTGGAATGTTTCTACTGGCCATTGTAATTCTAAATTGTCCTTGGTGTAATTTGTTCATCAATTTCAAACACCTACATGAGGATGGGTCATAATGTTTGAACATATTGAAGTCTGGAGCTCCTGTGGGGCAATTATCTTTACATGCCTTGGAATTTGATGATCCTTTCTGTTGTTTGGATGTTTGATGCTTCCAAATCTCATGTTAAAATTTGATTACAAATATTGGAGGTGGGGCTTGGTAGGAGGTACTTGGGTTATGGGAGAAGACCCCTCATGAATAGCCTGGTGTCATTCTCTCTTGCAAGAGTGAGTGAATTCTCTCTTGACTCTCATGGGAATTGGTTGTTGAAAAGAGCACAGCACTTCCTCCCTTCTCTCTCTCCTGCCTTCTCTCATCATGTGATCTGTACCTAATGGCTGTCCTTCACCATCTACCATGAGTGAAAGCAATCCAAGTCCCTCACTATAAGCAGATGCTAGCACCATGCTTCCTGTATATCCTTTAGCATCATGAGTCAAAAAAAGAGTCATTTTCTTAATAAATGACCCAGCCTCAGATATTCCTTTGTAGCAACAGAAATGGACTAAGACTATCACATTATGTATCTTATAAATTCTTTGAGGGCAAAAAGGAAATTCTATAATCCTGTAGGAAAATTAACAATTACAGGTAAAGTATTTTGCTTTTGCAGTGCATGGGATATATGTCATGCATGGGATATATGTTTCACTTGGAAGATGGCTTTAACTTTAGTTAACCGACCTGTGACCAAGGTTTCCCTGTTCTATGAAAATTTCCTTTAGACTGACAGGTGCTATAGTGGTAATCTTGTCTATACACTGCTAATTTAACTTCTCACAAGAGTCTTGATCTTTGGAGACCTAAGTGCCTCATGAATTGGTAGCAATTTCTCCGGTAGCTCTTATTGGTCAACCAATGTGCACCATTAGATGGTTACCCTCTGAAGTTTTACAGAAACAAGAAAAAAACCCAAATCAACAAATTTTTAGACCAGATCAAAATAATAAAACCAAAAGTGTACCATCAGAAGGACAATATCCTTTAAGCCTTTACAAAGCATATAAAGTTGGAGGGCTCAACCAAAAGGAGATAACTAAAATTAAAAGAGAGAGCCTGGGCTGTCTATACCTCGGGTGGAGAAAAGAGGTTATTTTCCTCCACGGTACTGAGCCAGGATCTCAGCCTTAGAGAGCCTGCAAAAGGGCTTGGGGGCTCCACATCTCAACTCTGCTATTTGAATGCTCCTTCAGGCACCAGGATCTGATCATTTCCCCTAGAAGAACTTATATCCAGCAGAAATACAATGCAGGGAAGCAGAGAGCACAATGGCCTCAAGTGGGTACCACACATGATTCCAGGGGATGCTGATCTGGAATAAGCTTGTCTTCTTTGAGTCCCACATGTTAATATTAGGAACAAACTGCCCCAAGAAAGCTTCTTGGTGCTGCCCACCCCTCCGCTAGTGCTCCGCAACTCTTCTCCGTGCCGCCCACCCTTCCCCCAAGCCTTTTAATATTTCTAAGGCCTTATCTAGGCACCATGGTGAAGCCAGACCGCACAGGGGGAGGTCGTGGAAAGCATAAACAAATGTTACCTACACCCTCCTGTAAAAAACATCACAAGGTGATATGTGGCAAAATTAACCAACAAACAACCTAGGGATGCCGTCATACCAAAGAACTCCCTCAGACTCCTCTCCCCAATATAAATCCCTCATTCTGTAAGCTTGGTGCTTCTTCCTCTCTGACTGTTAAAGGGGCGGCTGGCAGGTTAATAAAAACTTACTTGCCTGACTTTGGGTCTATTTTTCCTTTCTCTTGGCTGACCTTACACTGATGCTAGATTATGTCAACCTAAAATAAGAGACAGAGAGACCAACTGTCCAAAACAAATAGTTTATTCAGGAGTAATAGGGAATTCTAATTGAGGATACATGTATTATGGCAGACTATAGATGCATCCAAGGGGCTTGAGGTGACAGAAAACTTTTAACAAGAAAGAGAAGTCCACATAAGCTGTTTTGAAACAAAGACCATTAGTTACAGAAGTTTATTGCAGTAGTTGGTGTTAGTTTATTGGTGAAGACAGTCATGTCAGGCACTTGTTCTTGTGCAAGCAGCCTATCTGGAACATTGTAGTTTCGAGGAATTCTTTGCATAGTTCCTACCATAGGAATGTATTTATGAGGATCACTCTTTTATGACCTCTTTGCTCCATTTTGCTAGGATTTAAACATTCTTTTTCAATATTGATAACTTTCAGAATCTAAATGTCACTACCTTTATGAATCCTCCCTTGATTACCAAAGGCAAAAAATGTCTATTCTTATCCTCTACAACAGCATTCCATTACTTTACTTCTCAGAACGTAAATAAAGACTTATTTAGTTGTTTGTTTGTTTGTTTTTTTCTCCTCTGTCCTATTAGCTTTATGCTCTTGAAGGACACTTCTACTGGTTTTTATCACCACCACATTCCATGGAGCCAACAGTGACTTCCTGATATCAACTTGTAAATATGATTTCCAACTTTTATTATACTGAATCTCTAAGAGAAAACTAGAGCTGATAACATTTTTAAACACTTTATCCTATGCCTTCAGTGATTTTTTTCTACCAGCTTGTTCTTAAACCCTCTCTTAACATGTCTAATATTATGTATTTTATATATGTGTGTGTATATGTATGTAATCTATATATTAAAGGAAGTGAACTGAAAAGTTTAGCTAATAAAGAACTTGCACATGACCTCAATGGCAGAGAGAAATTAAAAAGCTTTAATTAGTAGTGTCACAAAATCAGATTTTTATTCTACGGACATTATCTCTAGATAAGTTGTTGACAGTGAATTGAAGGGAATCAATAACAGAAGCAAAGAATATTTGAGGAAAAATAATTGCAATTATAAAAAGTGAAGCTAAGAAGTGCATTGAAATGCAAAATGAAGACTGAAATTTGAGAGGAGGATCCAAAGGAGGCAGAAATGGCAGAAGTTAGGGCCTGGTTGAAGATGCACTAGGAGTAAAATGGGATGGGATAGTAACGATAAAACTTAACACAGAGAGCAAATAAACACAGAAATGAAAAGCAAAAGAAATTTTTCTGAGTTATGTAACTAGGTGATAGTACTTTTTTGATCATAATAAATAAAGTATAGAAGTTGAGAAACATATTTGAGGGGAAGTTACTGCTTCTGGACATCTGAATTTAATTATCTGTGCAGTATTTTTGTATAGCTCTTCAGTGGGCAAACTGATAAACACCTTGCACTCAACAGAATGATGAGTATAACTGAAAATCATCAAAATATTTTATAATAGGAATTGAAGTCCTAGGAAAAATTGAGATTGCACAGAGAGGAAATGAATATAAACTATACAAACCGAGAACACTAAAATGCAATGGATGATGTCTAAAGAGAACCTAGGAAAGGGGAGTAGGATAAAATCATCCTAAATTAAAGAGAAAAAGATTTGTGCCATAAAATTCAAGAGAAGATAGAATTTCAAAAAGAAGAATATGACCTACAGTGCAAAATACTATAGAAAAGTTAAATATTTTCAGAATTGAAAGGAGACCATTATGCATGGTGATTAGGAGGTAGTAGGGAAATTTGCCTACCTCAATGGAAAGCTACAGGTGAAAATTTGACTGTAGTAGAAGGTGAATTGGAAATGGTGAAATTCCAAATATTGTTTGAAAGTATGAAAGAAGATTAAAAGATTATCACTAGGAATATAAAACTGAAGACATTTTAAAAAATCATATTGTCGTAACATATTTCAACATTTATATATTGTGTATTTAGTAACAAATTTTTGTAGCTACAGTGATTAATACATTTGCCTGTTATGTTAGAGTTCAAAGTACTCTGCATTATTATAGTATAAGAATACTCTGAACATGACTATATTCTTATTCTTACAAATGAATTTTATATCTTCATATGGTTTTATGTTATTAGTTCACATACTTTCATTTCAACTTGAACTTCCCTAAGTATGTCTTTAAGGGAGATCTAGTGGATAAATTGCCACAGTTTAGTTTGTCTGAGAAAGCTTTTTTTAAATTCTATATATTTAAGGTGTACATAATGTTTAGAAACACATATACATAGTAAAATAATTACTACAGTCAAGCAAATTAACATATCAGAGTCCTCACATAATTACCTTTTATGTGTAATGCAAGCACCTGAAATCTACTCTGTTGGTAAATTTCCAGGATATAATACAGTATTAACTATAATCATCATCTTGTTTATTACATTTTTAGACTTATTTATCCTACATAACTTCAAATTTGTACCTTTTAACCAACATCTCCCCATTTTCCCCACCTACCTGCTTTGGTAACCAAAGTTATACTTTCTATGTATTTAACATTTTTAGATTCCACATTTGAGTAAAATCCTGATGTATATTTCTGTTGGTACCTGCCTTATTTTATTTAGAATAATGTTTTCCAGTTTCATCTATGTTGTCTGGAAATGTCTTTATCTCTTCTTCATTTCTAAAGGGCATCTTTTCTATTTTTAGTATTTTTGTTGAGAGTTCTTCTTTGTCTTTGAAGATATTATTCCACTTTTTCTCTCGTTCTGCAAAGCTTTTTGTTGAAAATCTACTGATGGCCATTAGGGGTACCTTGTATATAATGAGTCACTTTTCTTTTTGTTTTCAAAAGTGTCTCTTTGACTTTTGAGAATCTGAATATAGTGATAAAGATTTATTTATATTTAACCTATGTTGGGCTCCTTTTGCTGTTTAAATCTGGATGTTCATTTCCTGTTTCAGATTTGAAAAGTTTTCTGTCATTGTTTCTTTCAATAAACTTCCTTCCCCTTTTTTCTCTGCTGCTTCTTAAAATGTCATAATGCAAACATTGGTCCTCTTGATTATATCCCATATGTTCCATAGGCTTCTTTAAATTTTTCCCATTCTTGTTGTTGTTATTACTCTAACTGGATAATTTAAAATAACCTGTCTTTGAACTCACTGACTTTTTTTTTCCTACTTGGTCAAATCTGTTATTGAAGCTCTATTGAATTTTTCAGTTCAGCTATTGTGTTCTTTGGCTCCAGAATTTCTGTTTTATTCTTTTTTATGGTTTCTAATTTTATATGAACCTTCTCATTTGGCTTATGTATTGTTTCCCTGATTTGGGCTGTCTGTTTTTTTTTTTTTATTTGTTTTTAGCTCACTAGTATTTCCTTAAAACAATTATCTTGAGTTCCTTCTCAGGCATATTGTAGATTTCTATTTCTTTAGGTTTGGTTACTGATGCTTCATTTTGTTCCATTTGTGGTAACATGTTTTCTTAATTACTCCTTATACCTGGATTGTTGCATTGATATCTACACTTTTGAAGAAGTAGATATATCTTACATCTTTATAGATTGGTTTCAGCAGGAAAACCCCTTCCCCCCCTCAACCCATCTAGACATTCTGGGAAGGCCATCTGGTGGGGTCCATGGATGGGCTTGCTGCTGAAGTTCTCAGGTAGAATGACCTGATGCCAGTGTTTCCTGGGTAAGTCTGGAGCCTGAGTTTATATGTACAGGCATGCATCACAGGTCTGCCTGTGAATGCACAGGTCAGGTGAAAGTTTAGATCCTGGGTCCATGGGGGCCTGCCTGACAACAGAGTACACAGGGACAGGTCTAGCAACAAGGTCCACATGAGAAATCCTGGAATCTGAGTCTGCAGGGGCAGACCTGAAGACATGGCACCTGGGTCCATAAAGATGGGTCTGGTCCTGAGTTCTTGGGATCCACACTGGGATCCACAGTGGAACTTTTTCCATCAGGGCTGGCCTGTTGTGATTAGGATCCAGGCTGGTGCTTGGATTAGGGTTAAGCTTATACAAAAATACTTTTTTGTCATCATTCACATTTCACAACATTTTAAACTGATAAAAGATTTTCACATATTTTCTGGATTATATGTAGTCACCTTTTGTTTTGTTACAAGAATCAGATTTGGCTAAGAAATAGGCAGTCTTTGGATTTCTGTATTTCTGTCCATTTCAAACAATACAGATAATCATGTTCTCTATACTAAACCAAATTTCCCTTTAAGACAGCACAAATTCCACATGGGCTATTTTGAAAACTAGTGTTTTTCATCATCATGAAATAGACTGTGTTTCAAACACTTGCTCATTGTGACACAGAACACATGTAATTGGTATTAGGACTCAGAGCCTTCTGAATGTTAATCATATATACCTCAGCATTCTACTGGATATAGTCCTTAAAATTAACAAACTTACAAAATGTCCAAATTTAGTGACCATTATATTGAGTCACATTCTTGCAGTTATTATTTGATATTGAACATTTTTTGACAATTAGAGCATATAAGCTAAGACATACAGTTTAATGAGAGGAAAAAATATTAGTGAAACCTGAAAACCAGGTTTCTTTAGATAATAAGAACACTATCGGCACCTTTCTTTGGAGAAGAGGTACATATTAATATAAAAATAGAGATAATCTCTGATTTCTGTTAATCTTTAAGTGAACTAAAGTAAAGCCTGAGGTCCTTAGAAAAGAATAATTGGTGTTAATGATTAGCACAATTTTCAGATTTTGGATAATTGCATTCAGGGCCAGGGTCTTGATCCTCTAAGTGGCTGTGATTAACCAATGGTCTGACTTGTGCCTGCTGGAAGGTTTCTCTCATTTCCGAGGCAGTATTATTTCATCAGTTAGTTGGACTGTGTCCAGTTTATTTGGCAAAGATGTTGTAGGACCATGCTGTGTCCATTATCTTTTTCTGACAATCATTTAATCTCATTGCAAGAGTGTCAGAGCTGGTTATTATGCTAGGCATGCTATTTTTGGATTTAGAATGGTTACTTCACTTTCATAAGTGCTCACATTTAGCTATATGAATAAAAATACCTTTATGGCAACATACAAACATTGAATTAATTCATTTACCTCAGTGTCTGTATGTATGTGTGTATCTTTTCCATCTACATTACTATGTAATGTGTGTGTATACATTATAAGTACTCTCACAGAGCATAGACTTTAAGGATGGAAATATAATAAGTGTTTCTCTAGCTTTTAAGGACCTGTTGAAATTTATTTGTCCATTTTATATATTAATTTAATAGTACTAGTATGTTCAAATAGACTCTGAATACAGAAAAAGGTAAGGTATGCACAAGCCTTTAAGAAATATATAATCAGGAATGCTATAGGTACTTTTTTCTAAGAACATGAATGTTCACTATTTTGGAAGTGATTATAAACTTTTGTTAAATCTATGCCATTCTGCATTCTTGTTCAGAAAATATGTCATGGAGCAAGACTAGCTGTTACTTCTAATATTTACCCTACTCCATTATGACCTTAAAGTTTCTTGTTTTGACCTAGACCCACAAGAGAAGGTAGACAGTAAAAAATATAAAATAAATAAAACTATATGGTATATCAGAGGTGATATAGATTATGATGATGTTATATGAAAAAAATCAGAAACTGTGTTTTGTTAATATATTAGGAATGCCAGGGCATACGGATTATAAGAGGCTGAGTTACAATCATAAATGGATACTGAAAGTAGGCTTCATTAGGAAAATAGTATTCGAGCAAAATTTGAAGGTGAGGTAATAGGAAACCACCAGAATATTGGGGTAGAACATCTAGGCAGAGAGAAAATGACTTGCCAAGGCCCTGAGATAAGAGCGTGACTGGGTGTAGCAATAGTTTTAGAGGCTATCACAAAGATATTATTATAAATAAATTAATTAATTTAAAAATTTTATTGTGGCAAGAATGCTTAACATGCAGTCTACCTCCTTAAACAGACTTTTAAGTGCATAATACAGTATAGTTACCTATAAGCACAATGTTGTTTAGAAAATCCTTAGAACTTATTCATCTTGCATAACTGAAATTATATACCCACTTATTAACAATTTCCTGTTTCCTCCCTCCCCTCAGTCCCCACTCTGCTTTTATCAATTGACTATTTTAAATATCTCATATAAGTGGAAACATATAGTATTTGGCCTTCTGTAACTGGCTTATTTCACTTAGCATAATGTCTTGAAGGTTCATCCATGTTGGCTCATATCACAGAATTTCCCTCTTTTGAAGTCTGAGTAATATTTTATTGTATGTCTATACCACATTTCAAAAAATCTATTCATCTATTGATGTACATTTAAATCATTTCCACATCATGGCTATTGTGAATGGTTCCACAATGAACATGGGAGTGCTAGTATCTCTTCAAGATCCTAATTTCAGTTATTTTGGATAAATACCATCTTTTATCAGTTTAAAATGTTGTGAAATGTGAATGATGACAAAAAAGTATTTTTGTATAAGCTTAACCCTAATCCAAGCACCAGCCTGGATCCTAATCACAACAGGCCAGCCCTGATGGAAGTAGAATTGCTGTATCATCTGTTAGTTCTGTTCTCATTTTTGAAGTACCTCCATATTGTTTTCCATAATGGCAGAGCTATTTCCACCAATGGTATAATTAAGTTTTTTCTTCATGTGAGACAAGGAAGCATTCAGAGCCTTACAGCAGAGGAATTACATAATCAGATTTGTGATTAAAAGGATCTTTTTGACTGCTGGGTTGAGAATAAACTCAGAGGGACAAGGAATGGAAGTAGGAAGATAGTTAATAGGGTATTCCAAAAATCTTCACAAGGGGTAGTGGTCATCTCTGGCCTTCATTCATGTTATTTGCAGTCTGAAATGTGCTCTTTCTATAATCTAGCTAGAAATGCAAATAAAAGAAAAAATCAATGTTAAAGGTAAGATTCTTATAATTGTCCTGTCATCACGTCTAATGTCATCTATTGAAAGCGTACCATGTGCCAAGCACTCAGCAAAGCAGTCTCATATTCAGAATTATCTCATCAAATCTATACAATACATATTTTAAACTCTAATTTACAAAGCCGGAGTCTGGGGCAGAACTCAAATCCAGGTCAATCTGGCCTCAAAGTCCATGCTTCTGTCCACACCGCACACTCTCATGAGCTCTTCAATATTCCTCAGTTCAAATTCCTTAAACATTCCAAATACACTCTTTTCTTAATTATTAAACAACTCATTGGAACAAATCATGTAAATAAGATCTCTGAAGAAGTAGAGCAGAAAGTGTCCCAAGATGATATATGCATACCAGACTCCTCTTACCCTTGCCAATAGAAAATATATAATTACTTGTAAGATTTGTTTTGTCCCAGCACTTTGGGAGGCCGAGGTGGGTGGACCACCTGAGCCCAGGAGTTCGAGAACAGCTTGGGCAACATGGTGAAAGTCCATCTTTACTCCCCAAAAATACATATATTAGTGAGGAGTGGTGGAACACACCTATAGTCCCAGTTGCTCAGGAGGCTGAGGTGAGAGGATCACTTGAGCACAGAGGTAGAAAGATTGTGGTGAGCTGAGATCACACCAGGGCAATCCAGCCTGGGCAACATAGCAAGACCCTCTTTCAAAACACAAAAAAAGGTTTATTTTAATTTCTCAAAAATTAGAAATATGACTTTTAGCAGAATATTTATTATAGTAAATATTTATTGTAAAAAAAGTAATTTGGTAGTCTTCAAAAGGTGATGGGAACTTGCATATAGCACTTAAAATACTCCTAGTTTTAAAAGCCATCTTTGCCTGGGGCAACCAGTATCACTAAAAGCTTTCTAAGTGGAGCTATGACAATTGCCTTGACTCCTCAGGTAATAAGGATGTCTTTAGTTCAGTTTTTATCTCACTCAAAAATGGACAAAAGGAACAACACTAGGTTTAGTTTAGACAAGTCATGAATAAAGAATATACACTACTTATATCCTTTTGTTTTTGAAGACTATGGTGAAAAATGTGGCTTGGAGTGAGAACAATCTGGTTATGAAATTTCAATTTGCTTCATTAGTTTACTAGATTGGTTGAGGTATTCCACCATTCTAAGCTTCAGTTTTCTCATCTCTATTAGAGGCATAATATTCATTATATATAGTAGTTAAATGACATAAGGTGAATGGCTCATTCAAGGAAGCGCATAAATGAATCAAATAGAAGCCATTTCTCTTCTATGCATAGAACAATATTGTTTACAGCAACAAAAATAAGGAGATTACACAAAGAACATCTTAGTTAGCATGCTGTTGGCAGTGAGACAATGATTCAAATGCTTCTGCTGATCTAAGTACTTTCTGAAGCTTAGAGTTCATCCTAGCTGGCTGGAGTTGGCATGAGTCACTTTAAGAAACACAGTTCCACTACTTCTTGTGCTGCATAGACTGTGGATAAACCCTGAATATCAGTTTTCAAAGCAATAAAATAATATCAGTTAGCAAATTTGTGAACATTACCTTTCTCTATGAAGTTAATTATCTGTAACAGTACTTTTCACAACACACTGTCAAAAAGCCAAGTCAACAGTCATTATTAAAACTGAACAGAGTGCTTAACACCATGTGACCATACTCTCCTGCCAAATTTTCTACAAAATTAAAATTTAGGAGTATAGTAATCCAATACATTTTTGTCATACCTGTGGTCATTTTTTATTACACCAAATTCAAAATTAGGCAATAACTCACCATGTGTCTCTCAGTCTTAGGAACACACTAGAATTAGGTTTTGATGGCATACTCAAATATGGTCATGAAATTTCTTATAGAAACTCAATTATTAAAATCCTTGCCTTGGTGATCAAACAAATAAAAATAAAGCAACAAAGCCAGTACAGTGGCTCATTCCTGTAATCATAGCACTCTGGGAGGCCAAGGCAGGCAGATCACCTGAGATCAGGAGTGTGAGACCAGCGTGGCCATCATGGTGAAACCCTGTCTCTATTTAAACATACAAAAATATGGCATATGCCTGTAATCTCAGCTACTTGAGAGGCTGAGGCAGGAGAATCGCTTGAACTGGAGAGATGGAAGTTGCAGTGAGTTGAGATTGCGCCAATGCACTCCAGCCTGAGTGACAGAACAAGACTCCATCTCATAAATGAATAAATGAAACAAAAAGTAATGACTCTGCTTACAAAATTAAACCTGGAAGAATGACAATTTCATCTTTGCCTACTTTTCAAGCGAATTACAAAGTTTTTAAATACAGAAAAATATTTCTGTGGTTTATTCCCCTGCAAAAAAATAAAATAATGTTTGTCAACAAATTCTGGGGGAAAAAAAATGTAAGAATTTGCTTCCAAAAGCCAACTGTTGGCCCTATCATTGGCCTTATAAATGATGGCAAAAACTATGAAATTTCTGATACATATCTTTAGACTGCATTTGAGAAATTAGCACATAAACATGCCACAGAGCAGAAATGTACCTATCTCATTAAATAATAAACAGCATAACATAACAATGTAAAGTTGGAAGGAATTTTAGGCAATCCAATCCCTACCCCCATTTCTCCACGGAAAAGATAGAAGCCTTCTTTAACTGCAAGATTTCAAGTAAGATTTTAATAGAGTAGATGATAGGTACATCTAGTTCTCTTGATGCCAATGCTACCACAGCTTTAGAGTTTAGATTCTTAAAAGTCTTAGCAGTTCAGATTTTTGTTTAGACTTAGGGCTCGTCTTTCACATTTACCTCTTCAAGCATAAAAGATAGTATTACTAGATATTGGATATATATAATTTGTATTTTTCTGTCATATTTTTGCCAGGGAAATGTGTTTTTCAAGTTTCGTTCCCCTCTGACAGTGCTTTAAAAGAAATTTTCAGATATAGTAAGGAAGCAACTCTTTAAGTGTGCCCGTTCATCTAGAGACCATCATTTATCTGTGTGATTTGAGCTGTGCAATGCTCTAATCACCTGAGTGACTGAGGTCTCCTAGTGTGTCTGGAATTGGTTCCTTCCGGTGGGTTCTTGGTCTCACTGACTTCAATAATGAAGCCGCCAACCCTTGCACTGAGTGCTACAGTTCTTTTTTTTTTTTTTTTTTTTTTTAATTATTATTATACTTTCAGTTCTAGGGTACATGTGCATAACATGCAGGTTTGTTACATATGTAAGTGCTACAGCTCTTAAAGACGGTGTGTCCAGAGTTCCTTCCTTTAGCTCTCCAGATGTGTCTGCAGTTTCCACCTTCTGGTGGGTTCCTGGTCTTGCTGACTTCAGGAGTGAACCCGCAGATCTTCTCAGTGTTACAGCTCTTAAATGTAGTGCAGACCCAAACACTGAGCAGCAGCAAGATTTGTTGTGAACAGCAAAAGAACAAAGCTTCCACTGCCTATGAAGGGCACCCTACCAAGTTGCCACTACTGGCTCCAGGGTCAGTTTTTATTCCTTTATTTGGCCCCACCCACATCCTGCTGATTGGTCCATTTTACAGAGCACTGATTGGTTCATTTTACAGAGTGCTGATTGCTCCATTTTACAGAGTGCTATTGGTCTGTTTTTACAGAGTACTGATTGGTGTGTTTACAAACCTGTAGCTAGACACAGAGCGCTGATTGGTGCATTTACAATCCTTTAGCTAGACAGAAAAGTTCTGGGAGTCCCCACTGCACCTGGAAGCCCAGTCAGCTTCCCATCTCAATAGCGCCTATTTGGTGTCCCACAGCAAAATTTTGAGAATGGTTAATAAAATTCAGGGAGAAGACTATTCAGAGGACATTGTGTTTGTGGTCTTGTCATGATGATTGTCTATGGGTTGATTTATTTCTCTTCTTATGCACAATCTACTAAGTACAAATTCTTCACTGCGGTTAATTGAGTCACTCACTTCACGTAGAGCATTCAGTTTAAGAGTGCTGGTAGGGGATGTTTATGTTGAAGTAGAACTAAGTAAATTGAAATATGGAAAACAAGTAGTTGGTTTTATTTCCATGCTTCTCAATGGAGGACAAATTTCCCCTCCAGGGTACATGTTTCACTGTCTAAAGACTTTTTTGGGGGGTAGGGGGGCGGTTGCACAGCTGGAGAAGGGGGATACTACTGGCATCTAGCAGTTGGAAGCCAGAGATGCTGCTATACATCCTACCGTACACAATACAACCCCTTTGCAACAAATGATTATCTCACCCAAAATGTCATTATTGCTGAGGTTGAGAAACCTTGTTACCACTTACAATTTGAAAAACCTCTTTTTCTCTATTAGACAAAAAAAAATTGGTTTTTCAGAAAACAGATTGCAGAGAATAGTTTATGAGGACATCATCTCTGACAATTCTGAACTTTATGGCATTTCAGTGAAACAAACTTGAAAATGTAACCTGACTTTTTAAGAGCAGGGTGGGAGGTGCATTGCCAAACAGAAGCTGAAGCTGACGAAGCACTACCCAGAGTCCTCCAGTATGCTACATTACTATGCATGTCCTTAAATAATTACCTTTCAAAGAAGCTGTATTTCTTGCATGAGGATCAAGAGTGAGAAAATTTGGGACCTCTCGTCCACTCCAGAATTAAAAAGGAAGTTCAGAAAGAAGCCAACGGAATGTCTGACATTATAGCTGTCTGTGCAGGCAGCATTATTTCTCCATTCTATTGATGTCTCAGGAGCGCTTCTTCTAGTCAGTCATCAAGATTTGAGTTAATGACGGGTTAGGATGCCCTGTAGTCAGCTTGGCTGATGTCGCTTAAAAACTATCTCCTTATAAAGCTAGTGACAAGGCTCTGGTGAGGCCATCATCTAATCCAATTAAAAATCTTATTTCTTCCATGCTGTGAGAGGAATCAGGAGCCCAGCCCTTTGTTCTGGTGTTGCTACACCACAGGTTTGTATAGAAGGTACATTTGACAGTGTCTAGTCCTTAGGCAGGCTTGTATGCAAAAATCTCTTCATCCCCAAGGCCAGATACTGGTTATTCTGTCACCTCCAGATTCATAGGTAGGTTTTTCTCCTCACAACAGAAAAATAAAATAACAATAAATGATAATGAAGAAAAATAGCATAGCTATTCATGTCCTATTGTAGATACTTGGAGATTTTTCTGCAGAAAGACATTTTCTACATTAGAAGGAAAAAAAAACTGGTAAAGTAGGTCAGGCATGATTGAAGTTCTACAAATTACAGGTATGCTACAATTTACAGTAACATTTTTTATTTTAAAAGTAACTTTTGAAGAAGGGTCAAAGCAGAATTCAATGTGATAATATAATTAAAGACATTTTCAATAAGTCAGCACTTATTTTAGTTTCGTTTTCCCCTTGGAATGAAAACTATGTAGGCAATTAGTTTAAATTAGGCTACATGGGGATATTATTTGTATAACAAAAATAAGTTTTTCTTTGTAATTAAATTTAATGGTGTTGCACTGGAGAGAAACTGAACAAGTTTCTAAGACTAGCATTGCTCTAGCCAATCCAGTGCTCTGAGATTCATTGACATAACAAGTCATTTCTCATATGGTCTGCATTCTTAACATGCTAAGCAGATAATTCTAGCTGCTGAGAAATTTAAGTACACCATTTTTCTCTGAGACTTTTCTAAATTCCAATGCTTCCTAGATGATTTTGATGCTGCTAAAACCTTGCTTTTGTTTTAATCCTCATAAGGAATGTAAAGAACAGCTTCTAGTTATCATGTATCTACATGTGGACATGAATTTAAGGTTGAAATTTGGGGACTATTCATATATTTTAAGGCCTCGTTTATGAAATAATTATTTATTCACAGGGTCTTTGGTATATAGCATGTTTATACATACACATACACACACACAAGCACAAATACACATATTCACAAATATGTTATGTGTGTGGTTCATTATTTAAAATTTTACAACTAATATGTATAACTGTTAGAAAACATAATAAAGAAAAAATACTTGCTTTTCCTTATGGCATATAAAAGGTACACTTAGTTTACTTTTTCTCGATATTGTACTTAGGAGAATATTAAGCTGGTTTTCTAATATAAAATTCTCTATTGACATTAAAAGAAACAAGTTATATTAACAGAGGCAAAATTTTGTGATAGCTAGAAAGTTTTGGATTTCCACCTGTCTCTCATTCACTAACTCAAAATTTCAGGTAAGTTTCTTAAAGCCTTCAAGTCCTGCTCTATCATCTATAAATGGAGGTAAATAATTCCCACACAGTAGGGTTGTTTTAAAGATCAAACAAATTAATAGATTAAAGATAGTAAACATAGCCATAACAAGTAGTAACAATTACGATTAATTGTTATAATCAGTTACTGTTTCCACTGTTTTTAATAGGAACAAGGGAGGATAATCAGGTAGAAATAAAACATCAAATGATGCTGTTTACATTTATAAGTTTATACTACTCTATCAACCACTCTGAATTCCAAAGTGATTAAAGTAATTTTCATGAAACTGTTCATAAATAGAAAAAGTTGCTCTATTTCTGCCTTTTCCTCATACTGTTCCCTGGGCATTTTTATAATTTCTGCCTAGTAGATGGATGTTCATTCCAACTGATTAGTAGGTGCTCATCCTACTCATAAATTAAGATAATTTATTTTACAAAGCTATGCCTGATGTTTCCAACCCCTCACTCTACATGGTGATTATTGTCATTAACATACTTCATTTATAAGTTTTCTAAATTCTATAGCACATTCACCACTTCTTTACCTACATGCTTTTCTCCTTTCAAAGGTATGCCAACTTGGAGGCCAAAACTACATTTTATTCATTTTTCCTTTTCTACTGTGTGGAAATTTCAAGTATCCTAATACATAAATACATGCTTGTTGGGTCAATGAATGAACAAATGAGTAAATAAATAAGTATATTTTTCTAGCAAAATTTTGCTTGTTTATTTTATTCTAAATCAACAGTAATCAAATTCTTTCATTATTTCTAGTCCTCTTTCTGAAAAACATATTTCAGTTATGTTTGAGTGGTGATTATCTCCCTTAACATAATATTTAACAGATAATTGCCATTAGTTTCCTCTACAATCATTTTTCATTTTATTTCTCAGCAAGGCATTTCCTTTATTAATTAAAAATTTAACAAAAAAAGAAGAAACAATATGCCTTTTTCTAACCTGCTGTTCCTGTTTCCTCCATTTCTGTGCCACTTACTCTCACCTAACCTTTTCCAATGGGATTGTCCCTGTCACCACTTGATAGAATTTACACTGCAAATTGTCACCAGTGACTTCTAATCTCAAATTCAGAGGTGTTTTCATTTTCCTTTGAGGCATATTTGCCTTTGCTGATGTTTCTTTCTTTAGCATCCTTAACTGTCTATTTTTTTTATCCTTATGGAAAGCAAAACCTTGCAAAAATACTATAAAAATTGGAAAATATAAAGTAATTTTTTCATTATGAAATTATTTTCCTTAAAACAAGATAAAAGGAGTTGGTCGTGTTGATGGTTATTGATGTGAGGAAGGATATTCTGGGGTGGTTGCATTAATGGGAGATAGGAAACCTCTATAATCAGAGCACTGGTGGTAAATCTCACATACATAAGCAGAATTTCAGAAGATTGTTTTAAAGAGTAAGTTGGGACAAATAGAGAAATTTTAAAAGGAATGTAAGACTGTATATAACGAATAAACTCCATAATTTGTAACTTCTATATGAGTCATAACTTCTAATCTTGTTTAGGCAAACCATTTATTTTTGCCTAAAATCTAGACATCCATAAAACAACTAAGTATTTACTGACTAATTTATAATTAATTAGTCTGTGCCTGTTCACATGTTTAGAGATTATAATATAACAAGCCCTACTCAACTAACTATCCACAAATATCAGTTCTTTAATTTTTTAACCACATTTTGTGTAATCTATCATTGTGCATTTAAAATAAATCCTAGAAAAAGTACAATTGCTTTTTAGGTTATTCTGGTTAACTCATAGTTACATGACGATAAGAGAATAATAAGTGTTTCTGAAAAACTGCAAGAAAAATAGTACAAATGATAGAAAATGATAGAAACATACATGTAAAATTGCTCTGTTGATTAAACCAAGAAGCTAAGAGGGGAAAACGATGTTTTCTATAAATTGTAAAATTTACAGATAAAGAATACAGAATGCAAGCAAGGTAGAAACATACATTTAGAAAAAGATTTGTTGTTGTTGTTGTTGTTTTTGCATTTTTTGTTGTCTTTTTTTCTGTGTGTGTGTAGCAAAATACAAAGGGAAAAACAAAGAGAGAGAAAAAAATCGTGATTGGAGGCAGTTTTGAAGGAAAGCAGGGTTTAGGAAAGAACTCATTAAGCCACCAGAATTTGAGAGAATCCTGACAGAGATGCAAATTTTGAGGTGAGTGTAAAAAGACTCAACAAAGCCAATTTATCCTAGCAGAGAGGGAGCAAACACAAAGGAAGAGAATAGGAAACTTCAGAGGTCTCTGAGAAATGCCAAGTAGTCTCCAAATCAACCTGGAACAAAAAATAGAGTTTGAAAAATATTTGAAGTGGTGTTAAAATGGGCTATTGGAGGTGTTTGTTAGTGCTGCCAGGTTGTGAAAGGGCATGCGCATTTAGAAACGTAAATCTGAAGGTTGCTTCACAGAGTTCTATTTGAAAAGATTTGTGATTTTTATAAAAATAAATAGTTTTCTGTTTCCTCCACCTCTGTGAGAAATGTCCCTGTGGGATTCTTCAGACACAGGTGTCTTTGAGTTCAGTTTTACTTGAGCTCCCATAAATTATTTGGGTGTGGCCCTTTTGGAGGACAGCTAAGATTTGTATTGATTGTGAAATTCTCAGAAAGGGTGTAAACTCAGGACTCCTTACAAAAATATTAATACAACACCGAACGTCAAAAAAGAAAAGGCTGAAAAATAGGGAATGGTTTAAATCCTGAGAATTTGTTATAATTTCAATATTACTTTAAATCTGGATAAAGGACACTTAACCTTTCAAAGTTTGCTGCATGTAATCTGAAAATCTGGCTTAAGCAAACAATTTTTTTTTTGCTTAAAATCTAGATAGCCATGGAGAACTAAGTATTTACCGACTAATTTACAACACTAAGGTTGCAAAAGGTAAGTGTCCTTTATCCAGATTAATGAGTTAGTATAACTTTTTTTATTTAGTACATAACTTGTTAAACATATATTATGAGGAACTAGGACGCCAGGTTACATATAAAGAAAGTACCAAAAGGTTCATACGAAAACAACAAACATAGAAAATGCTATTCTAATTTTATGGCACCAAGAAGAGCAGTTAATTTTCCCATTGCCTTATATATAAAATGTCTTCAAAGTCTAATAAGGATATTTTAAAAAATGGTGTTATTTTAAGTCAAACTCATTTATAATAATATACTCTTTGTCAGGAATAACAACTGGGAATCATGGTTCCTGCAAGGTTTCAAGAAAATAATGTGTTGTATTATTTTTCTATCTTCAAAAAATAAAAAATTAAGTAAATAAATAAAACCTAAGCAGCCCACTTTCCTTGAGGAAGCTAAAATTGAAAATTACTAAAATGCTAATATTTTTTAATAATGTTTATTGAAACATTCATTTAACATTCTTTTGTTTTATTCAATATTGATATATTTAATAGATAATATATATGATCTGAGCCTGGGGTATAAATGTAATATCTTAATTAACAAGTAATAGATATTACTAAGTGAATAATGTATTTCATTTAGTAGAGACTGAACTATATCTGATTCTGAAAGTGATTGGTCTTTTTATTGAGAGATTAATCCATTTCAAAAAGTGATGCATCTCTTTCAATATGAGCTAAATCAAATCTATAATGAATTTTTTGTTTTAGTGCGCAAAGGTAAGACAAGGAACAAGTTTGCCCTCAAGTGGACTTCAAAGGCAGATCAGAGTTTCCAAAGAGAAGGGGGGAAGTTGACATCATGGATTTATGTATTCAGAATAATAAGAATTAGGCTCAACGTGTCTCATTTCTTACAGAAGATTTTAATTTTGGAAGCATCTTATATTTTCTTACATATTCCATTATATATTACACTATTGAAATGCCACAAAATGATTTTAGTAGTACTTTAAGATATTCAAATATTATTCGGCATTCATTAACTATTTTGTTATTTTTCTAGAATGTTTTAAGGCAGCAATTTTACCCTAAATTGAAATAAAATAAATTTAAAAATTTAAATTTCCCCTCTCCAATAGACATGTATTATGCCAAAAAGCCTTTGCAAAATATATAATTAAAGGAAGACGGCAGTGATATGAAGACAGCAAAATAGGAGATTCCAGGCTTCACTCTCATGCCACAAAGTTTAACCAACAACCATCCACAGATAAGAACACCTTGGTAAAAACCTCCAAAATTGCAAATAAACTTGAGTCTGTTCTGTGGTCCACAGAATGGAATAAAAATCACATGAAACTGGGAGGAGAAACAGTCTCACTCTTACTGTGTACCCCTCTTCTTTTTCCAAGTCTGCATAGTACCACAGAGAGTTAATTTTCCAGGGATCATGGTTTCTACAGAAAGAAAGAACCAGAAGCAAACACCCAGATTCCTTCAGCATTCTAAGATGCTTTCCAGGAAGCCCACTCCCATCTCACCTTAAAGGAAATGCATAGGCAAATAGCATGGTTAGACCATCTGGGAGTGAGATAGAAACAAAGCAGAAAGGTGGAAAGCGCAGCAACCAGCATGCAGATCTTGGTGGCAGCTGTGTGTACTTGCCAGCAGGGGCACCCAATCAGAGGTATCAACTAACAGCATAGCTGACACACAAAGCTGAGTTGGTTGCTTCCAGAAGAGGAGGGGAGTTCTACCTGGCTTGAATCCCTAGACAGCTCGTTTCTAGGACAAGGCTCCGACCCTGCCCCAGGGTCATGCCCAGGAAGGGAAACAAACACAACAGCAAAGTATGGGAAAGAGCAGGGCCTACTTAGCCACATCTGAGAGTTTAGCAGCACTCAGTTTCATCTCAAAACCCACACCCAGACCTCTCCCAGGGAGAGAGCAACTGTCACAGCAGATTATGGCAAAGAGTACAAGCTAGTGGCACCACATCTAGGAATTTAAACAGTACTCAGCTCAGCCTCAAACCTGCCTCAAGCTTCTTCATAGGAAGAGGGGTAAACTTCAACCATGCATTTCTACTGAGCAAAGCATCTGGTCCTGTCCGTCCCAATCAGCAACTCTACCTTACCATGGAATCCCTACTGCAACCCTGTCCAATTGCTGAACTCAAATAGTGGTACCATCTGGCCAGGAAATACACCCTGTGGCCCAGCGTGATCTGCAGTGATTGCAGTGCCTAGCTAGCAGCTCAGCATGGCTGCAGAGCCCAGCAAGCTGCCCCACCCAAACTTAGCAGTTTAGCTATCTAGAGAATCTGAAAGCAAGTTTTGCCTGCCAAGGTTTGCTATCAGCTGGCCCATCCAGAATCACCAAAAAATGAAGGTCTACCACTGACCTTAAAACAAAACAAAACAAACAAAAAAACACCAGTAAAAGCAAAAAAAAGTTGGCTGTCTCCTCAAGCACACAGACACCAATGCAAAGACAAAGACTTTCAACTTTATAATAGTGCAAAAGTGATACACATTCAATATAAACCATATCGTCATCATAAGTCATAATGAGCTCTTGACTTATGTTGGGTTATGCCTCAATAAACCCAAAGAGTCAAAAATTGTAGGTCAAACCAATGTTAAGTCAAACCATTGTTAAGTCCTATCTGTATTCTAGGACTGTAATGGTGATGTGTAAAACAATTTTAGTCCTAGTAAAAGAGTTAAAAGAACTATTAATAATAACTACTACCGCTAAATAAATTGTCAATGATTATATATTGTAATAAATTATAAATTCTAAAATCAAAGACATAAAATGTTGGAGTGAGAAATAAAAGAATATAGTTGTACACAATTAAAGTTGAGATAGTATCAACTTGGAATAGATTGTTATATGTATCAGATGTGATATGTAAACCTCATGGTAACACAAAGCAAAAATCTATAGTAGAGGCACTAAACAAAATAGAAAATATTTAAAGCATACCACTAGAGAAAACCATCAGTGACAAAGGAAGAGAGCAAGAAAAAATTTAAATATTGACCAAACAACCAAGAAACATTTAAAAATGTGAGTAGTAAGTCCTTACTTACTACAAAGTACTCTTGATCAAATGAGGATCAAGAGTACTTTGAATGTAAATGTAAACAATTTTGCGTTAAAAAGACAAAGGAAAACTCAATGTGTATAAAAAAATAAAACCCAACTCTGTGTTGTCTACAAGAAAGTCACCTCTCTTTTAAGGATACACATAAATTAAAACTGAAAAGATGGAAAAAGATATTCCATGCAAAAGGAAACCAAAAGAGAGTACAAGTAGCTGTCCTTATTGACAAAGCAGGAGCATCACCATCTTGGACAAGTACGGCCATTTTAAGTTTCACCTTGAGGAAAAACTGCCTAAATCCAAAGGGCATCAGCCTAATGGCTAAGGTCAGCATGACCATAAACCACAAATAACATCCCCTACCAGAGATATGCCAGCCCTGAGATAACTTCCCTTCTAGCCAGAAAGATGTCAGCCCCAAGATAACCTCCCCTCTGCCCAGAGACATTCTAACCCTGCCATAAACTTCTCCACCACACAGAAACATTCCAAGCTTGTCATAAGCCCCCCTCACCCTAAAACCAATATATACTCTTAGTTTATAAGAGAGAAGGCTCCTGACCGAAGTCAGCCAGAAACTCCTCTCGGGTTTATTCTCCCAAATAATCCTGTCTTTGACTATTGAGCCACTTTTCATGTTTCTTTCCTCTTTTTTTAACTCTTACACTTCTATCAGACAAAATAGACCTTAAGTCAAAGTTGTAAAAAGAGACAAACAGGGAAATCATATAATGACAAAGGGGTCAATTCCTCAAAAGGTTATAATGATTATAAATGTATATGCACCAACACCAGAGCACCTAACTATATAAAACAAATATTAAAGGATCTGAAAAGAGGATATATTATAGTAACAGTAGGAAACTTCAATATCCCACTTTCAGCAATGGACAGACCACCCAAACAGAAAATTAATAAGGAAAATTCAACTTGAACAACAGGCCTAACAGTCATAAATGGAACATTCCCTCAATCAACAGAATACAGGTTCTTCTCAAGCACACAGGGAATATTCTCCAGGATAGATTATATGTTCGTCCACAAATCAAGTCTTGGTCAATCTAATTTTATCAAGTACCTTCTCTGACCACAGTGGCATGAAACTAGAAATCAATGAGAGTAAGAAGCTAGGAAAATTCAAAAATACATGGAAATTTTAATAAAGTTCTTGATAAGTGGGTAAACAAAAATAATAAAAAGGAAATTAGAAAATATTTTGAGAAAAACAAAAATGGAAACACAACATATTCAACATATTCAAACTTACAAGATGCAGCAAATGCTTCTAAGAGGGAAATTTATAGCAATAAATACCTACATCAAAAAAAAAAGAATAAACAACTTGATCTTATGCCTCAAGGAAATAGAAAAATGAAGAACAAACTAATCTCAAAACCAGCAGAAGGAAAAATATAATAATTATTAGAGCAGAAATAAATGCCATAGAGACCAGAAAAACAATACAAAAGATCAATGGAAATAAGAAGTTTTTTTTTTTTTCTTCTTTTTTTAAGATAAACTTTTAACTGGACTAATGGGAAAAAAGATTTAAGACTCAAATAAAATCAGAAATGAAAGCAGAGACATTGAAACTTATACCACAGAAATACAAAGTATAAGATACTATTATGAACAATTATAGGCCCCCAAATTGGATAACCTGGAGGAACTGGATAAATTTCTAGAACAATAAAACCTACCAAGACCACATTATGAAGAAATAAAAAGTCTGAACAGACCAACAATCTGTAAGGAGATTGAGTCAGTAATTAAAAGTCTCCCATCAAAGCAAAGCCAAGAATCTGATGGCTTCACTCATGAATTCTACCAAACATTTAAAGAACTAGTACAAATCCTTCACAAATTCTGAAAAGAATTCAAGAGGTGGGAATACTCTTAAGGAAGCCAGCATCACACCGATACTACAAAAGCCAGACAAGAAGAGAGCAAGAAAAGAAAACTACAGGCCAAGATCATTGTTAGAAATAGATGCAAAAGTCCTCAACAGAATATTAGCAAAAACAATTTCAACAACACGTTAAAACAACAGTGTTCACCATGATTGAGATTCATCTCTGGGATAGAAGTATTGTTAAATATATGCAGATAAATCACATTAAAAGAGTAAAGGACGGCTGGACACTGTGGCTCACGCCTGTAATCCCAGCGCTTTCGGAGGCCAAGGCAGGCGGATCACGAAGTCAGGAGATTGAGACCATCCTGGCTAACACGGTGAAACCCCGTTTCTACTAAAAAAAATACAAAAAATTAGCCTGGCGTGGAGGCTGAGGCAGGAGAATGGTGTGAACCTGGGAGGCAGAGCTTGAAGTGAGCCAAGATCGCACCACTGCATTCCAGCCTGGATGACACAGCCAGACTCTATCTCAAAAAAAAAAAGAGTAAAGGACATTAACAGATACATCACATTAACAGAATGAAAGACAAAAACCATGTGATCGTTTGATTAGATGCTGAAAAAACACTGGACAAAATAAACATCCCAGTGATTTTTTTAAAAATTCAACAAATTAGGTATGCAAGGAATGTAATTCAACACAATAAAGGCCATAAATGATAGGCCCACAGCTAGTATTATACACAGTGGTGAAAAATTGAAATCCTTTCCTCTAAGATCCAGAACAAGACAAGAATGCTCAGTCTCACCACTTCTACTCAACATAGTATTGGAAGTCCTTGCCAGAGCAATCAGGGGAAATAAACAAATAAAAAGCATGAAACTAGGAAAGATAAAAGTGATATTGTTACTGTTGATGACATAATCTTTTATATAGGAAACCTTAAAGATTTCACATGAAAAAAAGAAAAATTAGAACTAATAAATGAATACCGTAAAGGTATAGGACGCAAAATCAACACATAAAAATTAGTAGCACTCCTGTACATTAACAACAAACTATCCAGAAAAGAAAAAGATTCCAGTGACAATAGCTAAAAAATATATACTTAGGAAAAAATTTAACCAAGAAAGTGAAAGACCTATACATTAAAAACTATAAAACATTAATTAAAAATATTAACAAAGATTCAATAAGTGGAAAAATATCCAGTATTCATGGATTGGAAGAATTAATGTTGGAAACCTGTCCTTACTACACCAAATAATCTGCAGATTCCTTGTAATCCTTATCAAAATTCCAATGTTATTTTTCATAGAAATAGAATAAAATAATCCTAAAATTTGTAAAAACTAAAAAAAAATCAAATAGACAAGGCACTCATGAGCAAAAAGACCAAATCTGGAGGTATCACACCACCTGATTTCAAACTACATTGCTAAGTGATAGTAATTAAAACAGCATGGTACTGACATAAACCTACACTCATCTTGGAATGGAACAGGATGGAGAGCCCTGTAATGAGCCCACACATGTATAGTTAATTGACTTTTGACAAAAGTGACAAATATACATTGGCAATAGGATAGTTTATTTAATAAACGGTGTTTAGAAAACTAGATATCCATATATAGAAGAATGAAATAGGACCCCTATCTCACACCATATACAAAAATCAACTAAAAATGGACTAAATATAACTCCTGGAATTGTAAAATATTGAAAAGAAACCATAGGGGAAAAACTGCACAGTATTAGTCTGGGCAGTAATTTTTTTTGATTTGCTGCAAACAACAAAAGCAAAAATAGATGAATGTGATTACATTAAATAAAAAGCAAACAAAACAATTAATAGAGTTTAGATATAACCTAAGGATTAGAAAAATATTTTGGTAAGCCATGCATCTGATATGGGATTAACATCCAAAATTTATAAAACACTCAACAATTCTATTTTATTTCTTTTCTATAGAAAGAAAACAAATAATCCAATTATGAAATAACCAAGAGGCCTGAATAGACATTTCTCAAAAGAAGAGATACAAATAGCCAACTGATATATGAAAAAATGCTCAGTATCACTAATTATTAGAGACAAGAAAATTAAAAACACAATGAGGTATTAAATCACACCTGTCAGAATGGCTGTTATCAAAAATACAAAAGCTAATAAGTGCTGGTGAGAATGTGGAGAAAAGGAAAAATGTATACTGTGGGTGGAAAAGTAAATTAGTATAGCCATTGTGAAAAACTTTATGGGGGTTATTCAAAGAAGTAAAAGTAAAATTACCATATAATCCAGCAGTTCAACTTCTAGGTATTTACTCAAAGGATTTGAGATCAGTATGTTAAACAGATGCTTGCACTCTGATGTTTATTGATACACTATTCACAATAGCAAAATTATGGAATGAATCTTACTATCCATCAGCAAATAAATGAATAAAGAAAATGAGACATATATACACAATGGAATACCATTTAGCCTTACAAAAGAAGGAAATTTTGTCATTTGCAACAAAATAAATGGAATCAGAGAACATTATACTACATGAAATAAGTCAGAGATAGAGAGGCAAGCATAACATGTTCTCACTTATATGTGGAACCTAAAAACTTGAATTCAAAGAGGCAGAAAGTAGAATGGTGGTTACCAGTGGCTGAGGGTAGAGAGAAATGAGGGGCTTAGTGAGATAATGGTCAAAGGGTACAATGCCTCAATTAGACAGGAGGAAGTTGCTTGTTTACTCTGAAATCTATTGCATACTGTGGTAGATATAGTAAATAATACTGCATTGTGCATTTCAAAATCACTGATAATACATTTCAAATGTTGCCACCACAAAAAAAAATCTATTTGAAGTGATAAACATATTAATTAGCTTGATTTAGTTATTCCACTTTGTATTCATAAATCACATCACTTTGTACCACATAAATATATACCAACTATAACTTTTTAAATTGCATTTAAGACAATATTAAATTTATTAAAATAAAAATAGGTAAGGAGTTTTAAAGAACTTAGTGGTGCAAAATCTCCAAGTGAAATGAACCATCAGGCTAATAATAAAAAATAAATAAATAAAGCAAAATGGCAATGTCCTAAATTGGCTTTTTAAATTTTAAGATGCACAAAATTACATTATTCTTGTAACTTCAATAGCATTTGACTTTTCTCAATCAAATCAGTTTTAATTCCTTCTAACAATACAAGTCTAGGCTTGTTTGCTTAATAAAATCTAGCTGTTTTTCATTACTAAGGACTTGGTTTTATCAATAAACAATTTTGTAACTGCAGTTCAACATTTGCAACTTACTCTGAAAGAATCCTAACTTTTAAGCTATTTCACTCAGTGTTAAGAAAATAAGCTAGAGCATCTCTAGTTCCTGATAAAGAGTAAGTGCTTAATAAATTCGCTATAATGAATGGATGAGTGCCTTTCTTTTGTTGTTCTAATGATCTGGATTTTATTTTCTTATCCTTTTTACTTTTTTTTTTTAATGTTGTGAAAATAAACATGGTGGAAATTTAGTAGAAACTAAATGTCGTATTCTTTTTCAGTTAACGTATCTACATAGTTCAACAAAGTACATTATATTTTGTTTGACCATGATCAAAAAATAGCCTTTGAAACATGTTTCAGATTTTAAAGCAATTGGGGAGCCAATAGCATGAAATCTAGAGAAGATGAGCACTGAATTGAAGGGTGCTGAAATTTTCCCTAATAAATTAGAATCAGAATATTTAAAGGAGCAAAGACATCTAGAATCTATATTTCATAAAAACTAACAACAACCCAACCTAAAATAGTTCTTATGCACAGCCAAACTTCAAAACAAATTGACTGGACTTTTGAAGACCCTTGTAATCTTGAGAATCTAAAATTCCCTTATAAATTTCATTACAGTTCTTCTCATTCTCAGAGATTTATCATTTTATTTGAATGTCTCATTACATTATACAGTTAGCCACCTTAATTATATGCCGATGCATATTATTCACCCTTATTTCATTCTACAAGAAATTTTAGCTCAGAACTCTCAGTGTACCTTTTTTTTTTTTTTTTAATTTTAGTTTTTTAGAGAGAGGGTCTTACCCTGTTGCCCAGGCTACAATGCGGTGACACGATCATAGCTAAAGGCAGCCTTGAACTCCTGCATTCAAGGGATCCTCTTGCCTTAACCTTCCCAGTACATGAGGACTACAGGTGCATGCCACCATGCCCAGCCGTGATTTACATTTTATATAAGGTAGGCTTCTTTCATGGAGAAATGAATTTAGACATGATAAAATTTAATGCCATTATAGTAACACTCCGATCAACCAGAATTTGTTCTGGTTAATTGCATTTTTTAAATAACTACATTTTACAAGTGAATTCCATTCCTTTAAAATGTTGTCAAACTTCTTTTCTTTCTCAAATGCATTAGTTCATTTACTACTTTAATAAGTAAAACATAGTTAACGTTAATTGAATCTCGTTGATAATTGAGTATCTGATAGCGCCTGGAGGGGATCTCATTCTGAAACTAAGTTCTCAATATTGTATTGCCCTGGAAAGGTAGATACAAAGATTAACACAAATTTGACTCTCTCCAAGATGGAACCAGAAAGCTTAAAATTTCTATGAAACACACACACATAGACACACACACACATCACACACATACCTTTTCCTATATTTTATAACATTCTTCTAAAGTTTAAGATAAGCCAAATAATTTTTCACTAGTTCAGGGTTCACTTTGATTGAAATCTATTGGATCAAGGCCTTCCTATGTTGAAAAAAAGGAGTTATTTTTCAAACTTGAATTTTTAAAATTCTTCCCAATTTTTCAGTGTGATAAAAAGCCTCAGATTAAATATCTGATATCTACTTAATGGTTATATAATTGAATGTGTGCATTCATGTAGATTTATTTGTATAATTATGAAATATTTCAAGCACACAGGAAAGTATGGAGAATAGTATAATAAACACTAACATATGTATCTTTCAGCTTAAAATATTGTATTTTTAAACAGAATATCACCTAGTCATATTAATTGTCCCTCCCTAAAGATAATGCCTAGCCTAAATTTACTGTTAATTATTCTATATTCTTACATGTTTACTATATGTGCTTTTCTACTTTTAACATATACAATATGCACATTTTATATTTTATTGCTTCTATATGTATATAATTTCAGGAATATATATTACATACTTTCTGTATGCATATACATATATATTTTACCATATATAACCTATATACTTTAAATAAAGAATATATACATTATATTATTTCTATATTATCAAATGTTACATAAATGTATAGGTATTGATCTGCAATTTTCTCTTTTAATTTTTCACAAAATTAAGATTTTATTATTTATCAATTTGATTCTTAGAACTCTAGCTCATTCACTATGTTGTTACATGACATTTAATCCTATGAATCTACAACTATTTATATTTCTAGTAGATAAACACTTAAGTTACTAATAATTTTTTCCTATTGCAAACAATGGTGCAACAATGTTCTTATATAAGTCTCCTTGAGCACATATATAAAAAGATTTCTCTAGAATATATGCCCAGAAACAAAAATTCTGTCTCTAAAGCTATAGGCATCTTCACTTCACTACATCAGACCACTAATTCTACAAATAAATGGAACATACCAACACATAAGGCTACAAGGTTCTGTGGCTCTATAACTTTGACATATTTGTTATGGTGAGAATTTAAGATTTTTGCTAATGAGTTTAATGTATAAAAGTACTGTTTTGTATGTAACTGAGTTAAATGTATAAAAGTACCGTTTTGTATATAACTTTCATTTTTCTGTTTATTATTGGTCAGCTCTTTAAATACTTATTCCTCCATTTAGTTTTCTTGTTCTATAAATTGCTGTTCATTTCATTTGCACTACTTTCTTGAACAAAGGCATTGATTCACATTCTATTGTCAAATATATGGAGGAATAGTCACTGCCATACTTTGCTAGTGGGAATGCAAAATGGCACAACTTCTATGGAAGGGAATTTGATAATGCCTAGCAAAATTACACATATTTCTACCTTTAGCTGAGCCATTCCATTTCTAGGAGGCTATCCTTAAGGTACACTAGTAAAACAAAAGGAAAGTGGGTAGTCTCTTTGCTGCTCTGCTCTTTGCTTTGCCCAAATGCATGTTCCATAAATATACCTTAGTACTAGATAGATATATGTGTATAAATGTGTATCTTTATATACCCACATATATACATGCACATATATACAAATACATATATATGTACAAGATAGTTTTCTTGGAATATATCTTGCTTTATAGATTTAAATTTATAATCATATTTCAAATATTTATAAAAAAGTTTTAAAATAATTATTTTGAAGGCAATACAAAATAGACTTAATTGAGCTGATGGCGTAACCATAGAGAAATTATTTCAAGTGTGTGCTTATAAATATATTAATTTGAAAAAATACATATGTATGCCTAATCTATAATCTATGATTAAGAAGTAATCTGAAAAAAATTATTTTCAGTAATCCTGTTGTTAGTAATAATGCTGGTATTATACTTCAAATTTTCTATAATTGCAAACTTATATAAATGAAAACATATAAATAATATGATTTAAGTAGTTATGGTTATTATGTATTATTCTACATATAGGAAAAATAAAATTTTAAATTATTAGCATGATTATTAACATTCATTATGTGAAATGTCAGTTTTAGATGCAAATATTAAAGCATTTAATATGCAGAATCACCAAAATTATATAATTTATATTTTGTAGCTCATATATACATACATATTTTATTCTCACCACAATAGTGGATATTCTGCACAAAATACATTTAACTGTTTATATTTTATTTCTTAACACATGCATATTCTATCAAAACCCTCTACCGGTGACTCACTGTGGAGTAGGAAAAGGATGAAAGGAAATGGATTTATTGCTCTATTTCCCTTTTCTCATTATTAATGCCCACACACGTGCCTGGCTAATACAGGGAGGTAATATGAGTAAAAATAGAGTAGTATAGGATTTATTTGTCATCCATGGTTCTTAGAGTGCCATTGCTTTCTTTCTGCACTTGAAGAAAATCCTTGTTAGAATGGGAAGTGCGGCCTCTTGGGGCTGACATTTTCTCCACTTAATCTTTCATGGATGTGATATACTTAATTTGTACTCATTTTGGATCTTTCTGAACTCCCATGCATCATAGATCCACCAGAATTTCGAGATCTTTGTGGGGCACTGGAGCCACTATATGCCAATGGTGTGACAAAGCATGGCTTGGATACCAAAATGCGTGCACCTCCTCTTCTCAAATACATTGTCCCATCAGACTTTACTTATTAAACACAGGTTCAAAGATAAGATTATTAAGAATTTCAAGACAGTGACACTAAACTAAGTGTAAACTAAGCACAAGGCCCTTCTGAACACAGGACTTCATGCAACGCCCAGGTTGGATGCCCACAAAGCTGGCCTTTTTTGTTCACATTCTCACCCGAATCCCAAAGATTCTACTGTAAAATGTGGTAAATGATTATATATACTTCTCAGAATTAGTGAAACACTGCTAATAATATTCTTACAAACTGCATGCACATGTCTTATTAGATTATTTATATAGCCATTAGGAGAAAATGCAATGTAAAATGGGGTTTTATGAGAACGATTCAAGTAGCGATTTTAAGTCAATTCCAGGGAAAAAGAAGAGGTTCTAAGTAGAAGAAATAGAGGTGATGGCTGATTAAGAAAGGTTTGAGAGGATCAGAATGGGTTGGTTCCATGAAAATTTACATGAAGTAGCCTTTGGAATAAGGAATGCCAAGTTGTCCTTCAAGATAGGTCAGTAGGAATTAGAATGACAACTAATAGCATCTGACCATCTTTGTTTTGATGTATCCTATCCTCTCCTCAACTCCGAAGAATATTCTTGCTGGTTAGGAGTCCAAGGATTATAAAAACTACCGACAATTGCAGCCATGGAGATATTTTAAAAAGCAGATAAAAATTAAATTTTCAAAGGGTGAGATTTATGCTTGATTTTAAGACTTATTTCATGGATTAAAATCCTATATATATATTTTTTGGTTGTTATTTCTTACTAAATAGCTCCTCCTCTATAAATATCTCCATTCTAGTTTTCTGCAATGTATTGGCAAGAAAAACTCTTCTATGTACATTGCAACAGATATTTAATTATGATGTTTTTATATAAAATGGACCACTGCAAAATTTGGCATAATTTGATTACCAGATTGAGAAGATCTTAATATAACATATTGTAGGAGGACTTGCATGCCCCTTAACTACTGATAACGAGGAAAAAATAATTTATGCGAAAAACTGGAAAAAATCTAGTTCATATGACATTTTTGTTTTTGAAATGTTTAAATCTTTTAATTTTCTTTATAATTCTCTTACGCCAGTATAGGATGATTAGAAATAATTAGCATTTTTTCTTGCCCTTTGGATGTCAGTTGTGGAATTGCTCATATTCCCTGCACAGTTTGATCCGTATAACATCGAAAATGAGAAGATAATATTTTTTGAAAACAGAGAAAAAGAACTACAGCATAAAAGGGTTTAAAAGGTAGGATGAAAAATAAGACAATGCAATAAGGAAGGAAGGCCTGTGTCAGCAAGTAGGAAAGAACACAGCTAAAATGAATCATGCTCAAAACATAGAAAGTGTTGGGATGAAGCTTTATAATTCTTGGACTCCTAACTGGTTTAAAGTGATATCATATTTATAGCACTAAGAGAAAAAGAAAAGTTATGAAATTTCAGAAATTAAAACAGGAAGAGTTTTAGATCTTGCAGAAAGTTCCAGTGTTTCCAAAGATCTTGGTAGATCTGTAACGACCAAAGGCCGTTTCATTGTGAATTTACGTTGGGTGAAATTAACCTAAAGAAAAAGTTAATCATTAGTTTCTTTGTTTTTGTTTTCTACTGCCAGACTTACAAGAGATTTCAATATATAAATGTGCATCAAGACTTTTCAAAAACATTTTCCTCACTTATTAGGATGCTGGGTCCCTGCTTTCTTTTCTTTTCAGTTAGAAAGACATATTAACAGTTTTAAGAACCCTCTCCCTCACTCTGATTATTTCATGTGATCCTGGGGAAAGTTTTCTAAGATCATACAAACAGTTAATGGCAGTGAGACAGAAACAAAGAATACCAATACTGTTGGATACAACTTCTATATGTCGTGTATTTTACATACTTCTTATTTATTCCAAGGCAACTCTGAATCATATGCACTATTATCCCTACTTTGGATTAAAAAGGAAGTTTCAAAAAGGGAAATTAGTCACAGGCTACTAAGTAGAACATTCCTGATTCAGGTTCTAAAGCTGCTAAGGTACTCTTTCCACTCTGGAAACATTAAACAAAGTTTTAAAAATTATTTTACTTATTCATTTATTTTTAGATTCAAGATCTCACTGTCACCCAGACCAGAGTCCAGGGGTGTGCTCATAACTCACTGCAGCCTCAAACCCCTGAGCTTAAGCAATTATCCAGCCTCAGCCTCTGGAGTAGCTGGAATTACAGAGGAGCATCACCATACTTGGCTAATTAAAATATATATATATTTTTTTTTTGGTAAAAACAAGGGTCTCACTACGCTGCCCAGGCTGGTGGCAAATGCCTGGCCTCAAGCAATTCCCCCCTCCTGGCCTCTCAAAGCACTGGAATTATAGGCATCAGTCACTGTCCCTGGCCTAAACAAAGTTTTAATTCAGTTTTAGATCTAAAAGGTATATTTGGATATCATCCTTAATAATATCTATTGAAAATAAATAGCTAATGTTCGACAGTTGTGTAGTACTATTTGTCAGGTACTATCTACATCATCATATATATATGTATCTCAGCACATTTAAATACAACAACAATAAAGCAAGGACTATAAAAAAGAGGTCAGAGAACTCGTCTAAAGTTCATAGCTCATAAATATGGAGCTATTATTTGAACTCAGATGATCTGTTCCAAAATTTCAAATACGTATTGTGTGCTAGGCAAACAACAACCAAAAAATGAAGAAAACTAAAGAAATGAGTTAAGTCATATGTTGAATTAAATAATCAAAATAACTGTTCAATAATTTTTTAGGGCAGCTACTACATACTAGACATTGTTCAAAATGCTAGGAATGTAATGCAGAACTAGACTAAGATCTTTTTTCTCATGAGGCCTACACTTCCATGAAGGGTTCAGTCCATTTTAAATAAGATAAAGAGATATTGAGATTATGATAAAGACTTAAAGAGAAAAGATAAATAGAATGGAAAACGAGTGTGCCAGGGTAGTATTGGTGGCTATGCTAGTTCATTAGGGTAGGTACGAGCTGTTTCGCTGATAAAATGTTATGAGAGCTGAATCCTGAATGATGAGAAGGAGCACTCTAGTTAATGGTCTAGAGGAAGAGTGCATGCAGAAAACCCGCTTCAGTAAAGCCTTGCAGTGGGTAATCTCAGCATATAAAAGACCACCAAGCTGGCCATCACACTATGGTGAGAAACTGAGATTTTTTTTAAACGAAGTAAGAAACCTTTGCAGTGTTTTAAGAAGAAAATAATGGTTTATATGTCCTGTTCATCTCTATTGGACCTGACCACCTAAATATTCTTCAGCTGATTTCTCATGGCTAGTATATATAGATATATCTCTTTGCCTAAGGCTTTCTCTGAAGCTTTGGAATTTTGGTTTGCCATCACACAGGCAGGCAAAAGTGCCAGAAATTCACACACCTAAGGCAACCCTCAGGCAATGAGTGCTGCATATACATACCCCAGCTCCCTCACCCTTCTGGTAGGATAACTCCAAGGAGCCGTTATCTAGAGTTTCTTTGGGGGCATTAAGCTTTAATAATCCATGGAGGTAGCTGGCTTGATAACACATCCTTCATTGGCTGCCTCCTTTCCTTTTTTCTTTTGTTAAGTTCCCCACTCCTATCCCATATATTGCTTTGCTTCCAAAATAAGATTTTCACACATGATTTTATTTGTCTAGGGTCTGCTTCTCATGATAACAAAACTAATGCAAGTTTTATTTACTTTCTAAAATGATTATTTTGGCTGCTGTGTGAAGAATGATGAAACTGAGGAAATTACGTAATGGAATATTCCTGCTCTAAGTGAAAGATCGTAGAGTATAGAATTAAAGAGTAGAGATGTAGGAAAGTGGACATAGAATATATTTTAAGGGTAGGGTTGATAGAAATTATTGATACAGTCACATGCCACATAATGCCGTTTTGGTCAACAGTGGATTGCATATATGACAGTGGTTCCACAAGATTATAAAGCAGCTGAAAAGTTTCTGCCACCTCACGATTTCATAGTTGTCTTAATGTCATAGCATAATGCATTACTCTCATGTTTGTGGTGATGCTGGTGTAAACAAACCTACCACATTGCCAGTTGTATAAAAGTATGGCACCGGGGGGTGGAGCAAGATGGCCGAATAGGAACAGCTCCAGTCTCCATCTCCCAGCACGAGCGACACAGAAGACCGGTGATTTCTGCATTTTCAACTGAGGTACTGGGATCATCTCACTCGGGAGTGCCGGACAATCCGTGCGGGTCAGCTGCTGCAGCCTGACCAGCGAGAGCTGAAGCAGGGCGAGGCATCGCCTCACCTGGGAAGCACGAGGGGGAAGGGAGTCCCTTTTCCTAGCCAGGGGAACTGAGACACACAACACCTGGAAAATCAGGTAACTCCCACCCCAATACTGCGCTGTAAGCACACCGGCACACCGGAGAATATATCCCACACCTGGCCGGGAGGGTCCCACACCCACGGAGCCTCCCTCCTTGCTAACACAGCAGTCTGCGGCAATCTAACCGCAAGGCAGCAGCGAGGCTGGGGGAGGGGCGCCCGCCATCGCTGAGGCTTAAGTAGGTAAATAAAGCCGCTGGGAAGCTCGAAGTGGGTGGAGCTCACAGCAGCTCAAGGAAACCTGCCTGTCTCTGTAGACTCCGCCTCTGGGGACAGGGCTCAGCTAAAGCAGCAGAAGCCTGTGCAGACCCGAATGACTCTGTCTGACAGCTTTGAAGAGAGCAGTGGATCTCCCAACACGGAGGTTGAGATCTGAGAAGGGGCAGGCTGCCT